>NC_057797.1:417540092-417816913 GCF_018294505.1 Triticum aestivum | reverse complement strand
CGAGATACTGCGGGTGGGCGGCGGCCGCGTCGCCGGCGCTGGCGGAGGCTGGTGGGAAGAGGTGGGTGCGGCCATCGACGGGGATCAGGGGAAGTTCTGGCAGTTCGTGGTCTTGGGTTTTTTTGTCGCTGCTGGGTCAGGGGTTCGGGAACACATCATTAGGCCCTATATAGGTGTGATGTGATCCAAATAACTATTCTAATCCTGGAATTAGAATAGTGTTGTCCTATATATATATATATATGTTCATTCATAACATTTAGTACCCGTACACTCTGGTACAACCAATACGCTAGGGGCTTAAGCGTACCCCATAATACAGCGTGAGAAGTCCGAACACTTTCGATATTGCGGCACCCCGAACTTATAACATTATATGCATCAGCTCTGAATCATGTCTTGGGTCAATAGTTGGGTTTGCCCGGCTCCCATGTTTTGGTACCTTATGTTTCGCTATATCGGCTAAGGTAGCACTGGGAGAACTACTGCGATTGTGCCCCGGTTCATCTGGGCTAAGCACCTCAGTAGAGAAAGCTAAAACTGATTGTCATGATAAGGCGAGAGTTGGTCGCTGTTCGAGAGGTCTCGAGTCCCTAAAGACTTATGCCGCTTAGAGCGAGGAGTCGGCTTTGTCCGGCTTAAGGCGTGTATAGCGCCCCGAATTCGGCCTTCCGAATACTAGGGGCTTCGCCAAAATTTAAAATTGTAGACTTCTATGGCTAAGTGAGAGTGATAAAGCATTATAGTCCGATTGCCTTGTTCGTTGTGCTGAGCACCTTCCTCGAAGGACCCAATAATGGGAAAAAGAGTGCTCAGATTTATCCCGAACAACCCAGCACTCGTGGCATGGGGGCAGAAGCCGACGACTGGCCATCTCTCAGATTTAACAAATAGCCGCACAGAAGGTAATATTTCAAACAAGTGTTGCATAACGCATATGAACAAGTTTTCATAATACAGGATCACATGAGCAAGTTCATTCAAAAATTACATCCTTCGCACACTCGTTCGCCACAAGACGGGCACCCTTCAGGACACCCTCATAATAAATCTCAGGGTGGCGATGCTCCTTGCCCTGCAGCGGCCCCTCCTTCACCAGCTTCTCGGCGTCCATCTTTGCCCAGTGCACCTTCGCACGGGCAAAGGCCCGGCGTGCACCTTCGATGCAAACGGACCGCTTTATGGCCTCCAGCCGTGGGCAGGCATCCACAAGCCACCTCATCAGGCCGAAGTAGCTGTTGGGAAGGGAGTCGCCAGGCCACATCCGGACTATAAGGCCCCTCATGGCCTATTCGGCCGCCTTGTGCAGCTCGACCAGTTGCTTCAGCTGGTCGCTCATAGGCATCGGATGTTCGGTCCCAGTATACTGAGACCAGAACAACTTCTCCGTCGAGCTTCCCTTCTCGGCCTGGTAATATTTCACGGCATCCGACACGCTGCGGGGCAAATCTGCGAATGCTCCTGGAGAGCTCCGGACTCGGGTAAGTAACAAGTAATTTACTTTCACATCCTTGCTTTGCATATTGAATGCCTTACCCGCCACTATCTTCCTCATCGCCTCAATTTCCTGGAGGGCCTTTTGGGCTTCAGCCTTGGCATGCTTTGTGCTCTCGAGGGCCGCGGCAAGCTCGGACTCTCGCGTCTTCGAGTCAAGCTCCAAAGCCTCGTGCTTCTTCACGAGAGCCTGGAGCTCTTGCTGCACCTCACCCACCCGTGTCTCTTGTTTTTCCCGCTCGGCGCGCTCCTTGGCCACTTTGTTTTCGGCCTCGGACAGTGCTTGCTTCAGGGTCGCCACTTCGGTCGTGGCCCCTGGCACATCCATGATGATCCTATCATTTCACAATCGCATCTTATACATATGGACAAGGCATTACTTACCTTTGTTCTCCTCGAGCTGCCTCTTGGCAAGGCCGAGCTCTTTCTCGGACCGCTTGAGGTTCTGCTTCAGTGCGGCAGAGGTCAGCAGCGAAGCCTGCATAAGCATACAGACATACTTATATTAGACTCCTGCAGATATTGTTTGATCCTCTATTCGGCTTTTCTTTGTGAACATCAAATAGAGCATCAGGGGCTACTGTCTATGCGGTAATATTTTTCCTATATTTTAAATACTTACCTCAATGCCTGTTAGAAGGCTGGCACAGGCTGCAGTCAATCCGCTCTTGGCGGACTGAACCTTCTTGATCACTGCACTCATAATAGTGCGGTGCTCTTCATCGATGGAAGCGCTGCGAAGCGCTCCCAGCAGGTCGTCAGGTGCCTCTCGATGGACAGAGGTCACCGGCACGGACGGCTTGCCCCTCTTGGAAGGTGGCCGCCTGCCTGATTCCGGAACCACTGGAGGTTCCGGCACGGTGTTTGGCTGAGGGCCAAACTTGGAGCCCCTGGGAGCCTTGCTCCCTTTGCTCCTGGAGTCTGGAAGGTCGCCTTGAGGCGCCTCCGGGACTATCTCCCCCCGGTTTGGTGCCCCTTGAGACAATACCTCGACATTGTCCGTAGGACGAGGGGAGGAGGCGGATGGAAGTGGATCGCTATCCATATCCGACGAGTCCAAGGAATCGTCCGACGAAGATACGTCGATATGGGCTCGGGGCGGACTGCATGATCGTATTCGACGTTAGGAGAAGCAGTGCAAGAAGAGTATGCTATGAGTTACTCTGGTATCCGAATACTTACGACTTCGCCAGGGGCTTGGCCCTGAGTAACCACTCGTCTTCGCCGTCGGCGGCGGCGGTGGAACAGTCCGGAAGGAGAGTCCGGAAGGAGAGTCCTTCCCTTCTTGGACCCTTCAGCCTCCCCGGTTGGGGCGGCCTTCCTTTTCTTCTCTCCCCCGACTGGAGGGAGAGAGTCTTCATCTTCCCCCTCCTCGTTTTCAGGGGAGGAGTGTGTTTCGGAGTTCTCGTACGATGAGTCCGATACCACCTGGCGCCGGGAACTCTTTCGGTTTCCCTTGGCCTTCTTCTTGGTCTTCTCTGGCACCTCATAAGGAGCCGGAGTCCGCATCTTTGTCAGGAGAGCATCTGCAGGGCCTTCGGGTAGAGGGGCCGGACAGTTAATCTGCTCCGATGTCTCCACCCAGTCCTGTCAAAGGCATGGGAGCTCAGACCCCGCACATGGTTAAGATATGGGAAATAAATACCCTACCAGATGTACAGAACTTACCGGATTCACAGGGCGCTTCGCGCTTAGCCCACGGTCCTCTGTAAGAGAAGGAGCAACCTCGGTGCCCTTAAACAGCACCTTCCAGACACCCTTATGCGTCGTGTCAAAGAGCTCACGTAGAGTCTGGTGCTAGGCTGGGTCGAACTCCCATAAGTTGAAAGCCCGTTGTTGACACCCGGAGGATCCGGCGGAAGAGCATGACTTGGACTATGTTGACAAGCTTAAGTTTCTTGCTTATCATGTTCCGGATACACTTCTGGAGTCCGTCCAGCTCCACCGATGAACCCCAGGACAAGCCCTTCTCCTTCCAGGAAGTGAGTCGCATGGAGATTCCTGATCGAAACTCGGGGCCCGCCACCCAGTTGGTGTCGCGCGGTACGGTGATGTAGAACCACCCCGATTGCCACCCCTTTATGGTCTCCACAAAGGAGCCCTCGAGCCATGTAACGTTGGGCATTTTGCCCACCATGGCTCCGCCGCATTTCGCTTGTTGGCAGCCTACTACCTTCGGCTTGATATTGAAGGTCTTCAGCCATAGGCCGAAGTGTGGCCGGATGCGGAGAAAGGCCTCGCACACGACGATGAATGCCGAGATGTTGAGGATGAAATTCGGGGCCAGATCATGAAATTCCAGCCCATAATAAAACATAAGGCCGCGGACGAATGGATGGAGGGGAAACCCCAGTCCGCGAACGAAGTGGGGGAGGAAAAATCACCCTTTCGTGAGGTTCCGAGGTAGGGACGATCTGCCCTGCGGCTGGCAGCCGGTACGCGATATCCGCGGCTAAGTATCCGGCTCCACATAGCTTTTTGATGTGCCCCTCTGTGACGGAGGAGACCATCCACGTGCCTCCCGCTCCGGACATGTTTGGAGAGAGTTGAGGAGGAGGATGTGGACTTGGGCGCTGGAGCTCGAGCGCGCGAGAATGGATGAGCAAGGAGGAAGAAGGCGTGGGTAGAAAAAGGTGAGACCTTATCCCTTTATAAGGGCGGACAAAACTATGTGCCCCCACCAGCCTGGTAAAACTCGCTTATCCCCCAAACGCCGTAATTGATGGAGCGGTTGGGTTACCCACGTCCGTATTGATGGGAATCCCGTAATAAGGGAACACAATATCTGCTTCGACAAGACGTGCCAAGGAAACCGCCTCGCGAAACACGCCGAGATAGTTTATGAAAAACGATTCGAATAAAGACCTGGCTGTGGTGTGATGTCACACTACGGGGTACGTCAGCAGATTAGATTTGTGGAAATATTATTCTCTCTGCGGTGGTATGTGGAACTTATTTTGCAGGGTCGGACACTATCCTTGTATTCAAACTATTCCGTGGTGTATTCGGAGGAGGAACCCGCCTTGCAATGCCGAAGACAGCACTGCGCGTCGGACTCATCGTCATTGAAGCCTGGTTCAGGGGCTATTGAGGGAGTCCTGGATTAGGTGGTCTCCGGACAGCCGGACTATATCCTTTGGCCGGACTGTTGGACTATTAAGATACGAGATTGAACACTTCGTCTGTGTCCGGATGGGACTCTACTTGGCGTGGAAAGCAAGCTAGGCAATACGGATATGCATATCTCCTCCTTTGTAACTGACCTTGTGTAACCCTAGCCCCCTCCGGTGTCTATATAAACCGGAGGGTCTTAGTCCGTAGGACAACATACAATCATACCATAGGCTAGCTTCTAGGGTTTAGCCTCTCTGATCTCGTGGTAGATCTACTCTTGTACTGCTCATATTATCAAGAATAATCAAGCAGGATGTAGGGTTTTACCTCCATCAAGAGGGCCCGAACCTGGGTAAAACATCGTGTCCCCTGCCTCCTGTTACCATCCGACTTAGACGCACAATTCGGGACCCCCTACCCGAGATCCGCCGGTTTTGACACCGACAGGTGTCCCATATGGCAAGTTGCTAGGGTTTCTCGTATCCCACTTAGGGATCGAGGCGAACCCGGAGAAGATCAAGGCCATCGAAGACATGAGCCCACCACAGACCCTCAAGGAGATGCAAAAGCTGGCAGGACAGGTGACCGCGTTAGGGCGTTTCATCTCTAAGCTAGGCGAGCATGCCTTACCCTTCTTTAAGCTCATGAAGAAGAAAGGCCCCTTCGAGTGGATCCCGGAGGTCGACCAGGCCTTCCGAGACCTCAAGAAATACCTCACCAGCTCCCCAGTGATGGTGGCACCACGGCTTCTCGATCCTCTGGTGCTTTACCTTGCCGCCAGCCCATACTCTGCCAGTGCGGCGCTGGTGGCGGTTCGGGACGAGCGTCAAGACAAGGGTGTGCCACACCAAGCCAGAGCTGATGCAGCTTGGGGCCAGGAAGGTGCAACAGAGCCATCAGCGGCGGAAGACCAAGCTCAGCAGGGCAACATCGCAGAAGCTCCTAAGGACAGCCAGGTCTCAGGAGACCCATCACCTCAGGATATGCCACAATCTCCGCGGGACCCAAGCCTCAACAGTGTGCCAGCCCTCGTCGAGCACCTTGTGTACTTTGTCAGCAGTACTGCGGGACGCGAGGGTGCGCTACCCCATGCCGCAGAAGCTCCTGCTCGCACTTTTGCTGGCCTCACGCAAGCTGCGGCACTACTTCCAGGGGCATCCCATCAAGGTCGTCTCGTCTTACCTATTAGAGAGGGTACTCAGGAGCCCAAACTCAACCAGAAGGGTCATGGAATGGAACATCAAGCTGCAAGCATTTCAGCTGGAGTTTAGCACCACCAGGGTCATCAAGGGAGCCGCGCTCACCGATTTTGTGGCAGAATGGACAGATGCCCCGGCTCTTGAGGAAGGAGAAGACCGGTCCACCTCCCCAGGAAGCGAGGTACTAGACGGCTGGGTCATGTATTTTGATGGCGCCTTTGTGCACCAGGGCGCGAGGGCTGGAGCAGTGCTCATCTCGCCCACTCAGGACAAGCTTTGCTATGCCGTGCAACTCTGCTTCCATCACGGAGAGAAGCTCTCCAACAATATCGCAGAATACGAAGGCCTCATAGCTGACCTAAAGGCTGCGGTGGCTATGGGGGTGAGATGCCTTGCCGTCAAGGGCGACTTGCAGCTCCTCGTCAACTTCTCCAACAAAGTGTATGAGCCAAAGGACGAGCACATGGAGGCCTACCTTGCGGAGTTGCGCAAAATGGAAAAGCAGTTCGCAGGCCTGGAGCTGTAGCACGTGCCCCGGGGCACCAACAAGGAAGCCAACAACATCGCCAAGAGAGCATCCAAGCGGCAACCGCAAGAGCCCGGCGTCTTTGAAGAGCGGCTCTTCAAGCCGTCAGCTACACCACCTCTTTCAAGCACGACTCAGCCTCGGGAGGAGCTCCCTCAGCCCCCGGCCTCGGGAGCCCCAGCTTGCGGCCCGACCTCGGGAGCTCGGTTGCTCTTGGCGCTCGAGCCCTAGGAGGAGTGCTGGACCAAGGAGTTCAAGGAGTACCTGATGCACGAGACACTGCCGGAGAAGGAAGAAGACGCGGAGCACGTGGCCCGACAGGCCACAGCATAATGCATTCAAGACGGTGAGTTGTACAGGAAATGGTCGAACGTTGTCATGCTGCGCTGCATCTCCAACGATCAAGGGAAGGAGCTGCTGATTGACATACACGGAGGGGACTGTGGACATCACTCATCATCATAGACCCTCGTCGGCAAGGCCTTCCACAGCGGATTCTATTGGCCTACAGCACTCAACGATGCAGCTGAGCTGGTGAAGTCCTGCGAAGCTTGCCAATTCCACGCCAAGTAAATCCATCAGCCTGCTCAGGGCCTCCAAACCATCCCACTCATGTGGCCGTTCGTGGTCTGGGGGCTAGACATCCTAGGCCCGTTCCCACGAGCACCAGGGGCTACCACTATCTCTACGTCGCCATCGACAAGTTCACCAAGTGGGCGGAAGTGGAAGCCGTCCAAACCATTCCAGCCGGCTCTGCTGTCAAGTTCATCAAGGGCCTCGTGAGACGCTTCGGGGTCCCCAACCGCATCATCACAGATAATGGCTCGCAGTTTACTAGTAACCTCTTTAAAACCTACTGTGCTAACCTTGGAACGCAGATCTGCTACACTTCGATAGCCCACCCCAGGAGCAATGGTCAGGTTGAGCGCGCCAACGCTGAGGTCCTAAGGGGCCTCAAGACCAGGACCTTCAAGAAGAAGCTGGAGGCCAGCAGTAGGGGTTGGCACGACGAGCTCCAGTCCGTGTTGTGGTCCATCCGCACCACCGCTACCAAGCCAACGGGCGAGACTCCGTTCTTCCTCATCTATGGAGCTGAAGCAGTCCTCCCTCATGAGGTCAAGCATCGCTCCGCGCGGGTCCTGGCGTTCGACGAAACGCAGCAGGATGCCATGCGGGGGATGGATCTCGTGCTGGGGGAGGAACATCGTCGCGAAGCTGCATTAAGGGCGGCAAGGTACTAGCAAGCGCTACGACGCTACCACTGCCGCAACATTCGCTCCAGGACGCTTGAGACTGGTGACCTAGTCCTGAGGCGGGTCCTCTCCAGGGAAGGGTTGCACAAGCTTTCACCCATGTGGGAGGGCCCATTCAGGGTCGTCCACATTTCCAGGCCTGGCGACATGCGCTTGGAGATGCAAGAGGGGACACCTATCCAAAACGCCTGGAACATCCAGCACCTCCGGAAGTTCTACCCATGAAGCAAGGCCCAGTGCCTGTGAAGCAAGGCCCAGTGCCTATGAAGCAAGGCCCGGAGCATGTGAAGCAAGGCCCAGTGCCTGTGAAGCAAGGCCCAGAGCCTATGAAGCAGCCCAGAGCCTGTGAAGAAAGGCCCAGAGCCTGTGAAGCAAGGCCCGGTGCCTTGAAGAATCTCCACCCGTGACACTCTCACGTAATAATGAGTTGGGGCTGTACACACCCCAGAGTCTCAGGAGCGCCGGCCTTAGGCCCTGGTGCTCCCTCCCACGCCTAGTGGACAGCACTTAGCTCCGCGCTGGTGAGAAGACTTGAAGACTAGATTAGGTGCCGGACGCGGCTTTTCATTTGCTTTCCGTAGTTGGCTCGCTTCTCCTTAATTGAGTTTGCCTTTGGCATTCCTTGCTTATTTGGTTCCTTCGCCTTTTACTGCGTTTTTCGGCTCTGGTTTACTCGTGATCTCTCTCTCACATACCTCGCGAGGGGGCTAGGCAGGTGCCCTCGCGAGCATTTTTCTTCTCTCTGCCTTCTCGCGAGTCACCCTCGTTCGAGCCTAGAAGCCGGCGCATCTCTCCTAATCCGTGCCCCTCGGGTACCGCGATGCAAAGCGCCAAGTCAAGGTGAACGACAAATCCTATAGCGCACCCCCTAACAATTTTTTTGCAGTTCCTGAGCAAACGCAGACATATCATGAAGGAAAGGGCGTCCCAAACGCGCCAGGTTAGGTTATCTTTGCGCAAAATAACAACAAGGCATGGGAATAACACGCACGTTGCATTAACCAAGAACCACAGTTCGATACACGCCCCTCCGGGCCCATACTAGTTTCATTTTCTGATGCAGGAAAGGGAAAAAGCTAAACAAAGCGGCATTTCAGCAATCCGCGGGGGTGGGCCCTTAGCAACGCCCGAGCCTAGCCAGACCCCTCCTCGCGCTTCACGGAGGCACGGCGACGAGATGACCTGCTACCTCCTTCGAAGCGGGCACGGCGGCGCGGCGGCTGGTCGTAGCCATTGCCGTTGGAGCTGTCACAGGAGGAAGAGCCGCCGTAGCTAGAAGAGATGCGGTCGCCGCCGAGGGCAGGCTCACCCTCACCCTTATCGCGGCCATCACCAAGGCCGAGCACCTCCTCACCGTCGTTCATCTCGGGGCAGCACCCGGTGCGGTGACCATCTTCCCCGAACACCCTCACGTAGAGGGTCGACCCACCATCATACTTGAAGTGGAGCATGCACCGCCTGCCCAAGCCGCACGCGCGGGCGAACGTCTGCCAGCCGCGGGCCAGGGCTATGTTGCCCGCGACGGAAGTCTCGACCGCAACCCAGGAGGCCTTGCTGCAGCAACCATCCTCCTGCAACCAGAGCCCTCCAGGACTAGGGGCCGACCGTTCATCGACAAGGAAGCACGGAAGCTGGAGCCAGTTGCCGGCCGGGTTCTCCGACCAGACAACGAACTCCGGCAACACCTCCACTGAATGGAAGTGCGGGCGGGGAGGCCTCGCCACCATCGCGCGCCTCCCCTCATCAGCTGGACTACCATGGTCGGGACGGTCCCCGCCACGTGCCGCAGTGCCGCCTCGGTGGAGGGCCACATCGGGGGTGGCAGCGTGCTTGCACGGACTGCCACGACCATGCTTGGGCGCCGGGGAACCGAGGCCCTTGCGAGGGGCCTTCCCCTTCTCGGCGGCAGAGAACTTCCTTCGTGGCGCCATCGGAGGCGCTGCAAGGAATGAAGCAAAGAAGAAGCGAGGAAGTGAGGAAGAGATGGGCAACGGGGGCCCCGCCCCTCTCCTCATTTATAGCAAGAGAAGGCCAACCGGCGTCTCCCAGGATCACAGGTAATGATGGTTTCCCTTGCATGTCGCAGGGACTTGTCAAGTCGTGCAGTCGTCGGGGCAGCGTGGGGAAGCGAAGACGCCCACGTCAAATCAACCGCCACATGTCAATTGATGCCGCAGGCTTTTGGGGCCCGCGGCGTTTCGAGCTTGACCCTTGGCTTCGTCGCGAAGCCATGCTCGCGCGCACCTTGGGCCCAGGGGCTATTGTCGGTGTTCTGGGAACGGGGGTCCCTAGACTTGCCTGCCTGCGGCCCGCGGCGTGGCGGAGCCAGCAGGCTGTACGACCCGTCTTCACCAACAAAGCATCCAAGACCCTCGCGAGGGGCCAAGCCTCACGAGGCGGACGATGCAAGACCTCCTCTGGAGTGGCCTAGCTAGGCAGGCTCACGAGGAGCGGAGATATCAAGGCAAGGCGAACCTCGCGAGGCTCTCGTGACGTGAGCCATGATGATCTACACCAGGCGGGCACCAGTGCGCGCAGCATCCTTGTTTCCTCTTTGGTGCAAAGGGGGCAAGCGCAGCCGCAGAGTACCGATGCATCAGGAAAAGGTTGCCATTCCGATGTAACAAGACCAAGACCATGGACTGCAAGATGGAGGTCATCGTGGAGCCCAAAGCAGCGTCACCACCAGAGCTCTGTGCAGGCGAAGACTACTTTTGTCAGGATAGATTGTACTAGCTGTCCCCCTTCAAATTAGCCCGCCATTGTTGGCTCCCTTCCCGCTCGATATTTGGGAATAGGACAAGGGCCTCTATAAATAGGACTAGCCACCATAGTAGGGGGAGGATATCCCGGGAGATCATCAGAGATCAAGAGACACACCACAAGCTCACACGCG
The DNA here is from genome assembly GCF_018294505.1 of Triticum aestivum. Classification (NCBI taxonomy): domain Eukaryota; kingdom Viridiplantae; phylum Streptophyta; class Magnoliopsida; order Poales; family Poaceae; genus Triticum; species Triticum aestivum. Next base: position 417,806,431 of record NC_057797.1, on the reverse strand, counting down.
CAAGAACACCTCAACCTCAGGAGGCTGTTCTCCCCTTGTATTGTTCACCATCAGCCGAAGAGGCAATCCACCACCACCACACTGGAGTAGGGTATTACACCACAACGGTGGCCCGAACCAGTATACACCCCGTGTCTTTCTGTGTTGTGAGTTCATCGAGTTCGTCCGCAAGATCTTAGCGAGCTAGGGCGTAGATCGGTAGGAGGGGAAGACTTCGCGCGCACCCCAGTGTTCGAACCTTAAGGGTTTGCCGGAGCCCCACATCCGACACTGCTGTCTCGGCGTGCCACCGCATCGCGCTTGTCTGTCTGCTGGGTGGAGGTCGTCGCGCGGCTAAGTAATTAAGGTATTATTTTCGTGAGTGGCTTAATTAAGTTATTCAATTCCTAAGTGTAGTGTTGTACTAGTACTCTGCGTGTAAATTGACTGGCCATTAATTTTTGTCATTGCACGTCTGGATAACAACATGGAGCGCCCTCGGTAATTATTAAAATAAAACCTTGTGATTTATGCACGCATCTCTGGACAGCAGTTAATCCATGTATTAATGTTGTTGTTTTGTTTTTAATTACCATTCTTCTGCTGCAGATGGAACAATCTCGATGGATGAAGAATCAAAAAACCGCAGATTTTATCAGTGGCGTGACAGAGTTCATGAATTTGGTTGAAAGTACAAAGAGGAGAATTGGTGATGCGGATTACATCCTATGTCCATGTACTAATTGTGCCAATACAGAGTCACATGAAGTTGCAGATGTCCAGATGCACTTAATCTCTATGGGATTATGGATGGATATACACATTGGACCAGACACGGTGAAGAGGAGGTCATGGATGAATATACCCAGGGCAGCGAGATGCCAAACCCCGATCAGTGTCACATGGATGTTGAATCTAACATTGGGGCAGAGGCGTCAAGCTACCAATGGAACACTGGAAAGCCGAAACGCCCACTGGAAAACCAATACGTCCACGCAGATGGCGATGATCTTGATATGCCAGATTTTGCTGCTATGATTGCAGATTTTGAGGGCCCAGAAAAGAATATGATTAGGTACAAGGATATGCCAACCATTGATGTGGACTCCAAGAAAGAATAGTATCCAGGTTGCAAAAGGAAATATTCCAGGTTGAGTGCCACCCTGGCACTTCTCAGATTTAAAGCAGCAAACGGTCTATCAAACAAGGGCTTCACACATAATTTAGGTATTTTCAAAGATATTCTTTCGGAAGATAATGTGCTCTCCAAAAGCACGAATGAAGCAAAGCAAATCGTTTGCCCATTGGAACTTGAAATACAGAAGGTACACGCTTGTGTGAATGATTGTATATTGTACTGTGGTGAGTACAAAGATTTCCGTGCATGTCCCACATGCAAGCATGCACAATACAAGCGCGGGAGAGCAAAGGATAAGTACAAATTGGACGACGAGATCAAGGCAGGAATCCCGTTCAAGGTTGTTTGGTACTTGCCTTTAATTCCAAGGTTGAGGCGTTTTTTTGCAAACCCTAGAGAGGCAAAGAGGTTGCGGTGGCATCATGATGAGCGAATTGCGGGTAGGTTTATGAGGCACCCGAAAGATGGGGCTCAGTGGGAATTAATCGACAACAAGTTTGAAAATTTTGCCAAGGATCCTAGAAGTATAAGGCTCGGGGAGTGTAATGACAGGATGAATCCTTTTGGCAATATGAGCACCAATCACAGCACATGGCCAGTGCTTCTATGCATATATAACCTAGCTTCTTGGTTGTGTATGAAAAAATACATTATGATGTCAATGACTATCCAAGGCCCGAAGCAACCTAGAAATGACATCGACATTTACTTTCAGCTGCTGGTAGAAGAACTGCTGACAGTGTGGATAGATGCGCCTGCTGTAAAATGTTATGATGCTTACAGAAAGGAGAATTTCGATCTACATGCGATGCTGGTGCACACCATTCAAGATATGCCGGCATTAGGCAACACATCGGGGAAAAAAACAAGGGGAGATGTAGGGTGTGTCACATGCATGGATAGGACAGCTTGCAGAAGACTTCCCAACTCGTGCAAAACAGTGTATTTGCGTCATCATAGGTTCTTGCGGATGAATCACCCATACCGAAAGATGAAAGCTGAATTTCATGGTACGGCAGAGGCAGGTGTGGCCCCAAGACCCTATGACGGGGAGGTGGCCCACAACATGGCTAGAAAAATTAATGTTGTGCTTGGCAAGAACCACCCATTGACGGTGAAACTAACACCCAAGGATCAAGTGTTTAAGAAGAAATCGGTGTTCTGGAAATTACCTTACTGGGAGATTCTACGTGTATGTCACTGCATCGATGTCATGCACGTAGGAAGAACATATGTGAAAGCATCCTTGGTACTCTGCTCAAGATTAAAGGTAAAAGAAAGGATGGTGACGGTTCTGAAGGAAATATGCCCTAGAGGAAATAATAAAGTTATTATTTATTTCCTTATATCATGATAAATGTTTATTATTCATGCTAGAATTGTATTAACCGGAAACATGATACATGTGTGAATACATAGACAAACAGAGTGTCACTAGTATGCATCTACTTGACTAGCTCATTGATCAAAGATGGTTATGTTTCCTAGCCATAGACATGAGTTGTCATTTGATTAATAGGATCACATCATTAGGAGAATGATGTGGTTGACTTGACCCGTTCCGTTAGCTTAGCACTTGATCGTTTAGTATGTTGCTATTGCTTTCTTCATGACTTATACATGTTCCTATGACTATGAGATTATGCGACTCCCGTTTATTGGAGGAACACTTTGTGTGCTTCAAAACATCACAACATAACTGGGTGATTATAAAGATGCTCTACAGGTGTCTCCAAAGGTACTTGTTGAGTTGGCGTATTTCGAGATTAGGATTTGTCACTCCGATTGTCGGGGAGGTATCTCTGGGCCCACTCTGTAATACACATCACCATAAGCCTTGCAAGCATTGTAAATAATGAGTTAGTTGCGGGATGATGTATCACAGAACGAGTAAAGGGACTTGTCGGTAACGAGATTGAACTAGGTATTGAGATACCGACGATCGAATCACGGGCAAGTAACATACCGATGACAAAGGGAACAACGTATGTTGTTATGCGGTTTGACCAATAAAGATCTTTGTAGAATATGTAGGAGCCAATATGAGCATCCAGGTTCCGCTATTGGTTATTGACCGGAGACATGTCTCGGTCATGTCTACATTGTTCTCAAACCCATAGGGTCCGCACGCTTAAAGTTCGGTGACGATCGATATTATGAGTTTTAGTGTTTTGATGTATCGAAGGTAGTTCGGAGTCCCGGATGTGATCACGGACATGACGAGGAGTCTCGAAATGGTCGAGACGTAAAGATTGATATATTGGGCGGCTATATTCGGACACCGGAAGTGTTCCGGATGGTTTCGGAGAAAACCGGAGTGCCAGAGGGGTTACCGGAACCCCCCGTGGAAGTATCGGGCCTTAGTGGGCCTGAGGGGAGAGAGAGGGCAGCAGCCGAGGAGGTGGCGCGCCCCCTCCCAGGAGGAGTCCGAATTGGACTAGGGGAGGGGTGCACGGCCCCTCTTTCCCTCTCCCTCTCTCTCTCTTTCCTTCCCCCTTCCCTCTTCCTAGTTGGACTAGGAAAGGATGAATCCCCTTCCTAGTAGGAAGAGGATTCCTCCTCTCCTTGGGGCGCACCAAGGCTGGCCGGCCTCCCCCCTTGCTCCTTTATATACGGGGGTGGGGGCACCGAAAGACACACAAGTTGATTGTTCCAAGCCATGTGCGGTGCCCCCCTCCACCATAATCCACCTCGATCATATCGGAGCGGTGCTTAGGCGAAGCCCTGCATCGGTAGCATCATCACCGTCATCACGCCGTCGTGCTGACGAAACTCTCCGGCGAAGCTCTACTGGATCGGAGCTCGCGGGACGTCATCGAGTTGAACATGTGCTGAACTCGGAAGTGTCGTGCGCTCGGTACTTAGACCGGTCGGATCATGAAGAGTACGACTACATCAACCGCGTTATGCTAACGCTTCCGCTTTCGGTATACGAGGGTACATGGACTCACTCTCCCTCTCGTTGCTATGCATCACCATGATCATGTGTGTGCATAGGAATTTTTTTGAAATTACTACGTTCCCCAACAGTGGCCTCCGAGCCAGGTTTTATGCATAGATGTTATATGCACAAGTAGAACACAAGTGAGTTGTGGGCAATACAAGTCATACTGCTTACCAGCATGTCATACTTTGGTTCGGCGGTATTGTTGGATGAAGCGGCCCAGACCGACATTACGCGTACGCTTATGCGAGACTGGTTCTACTGACGTGCTTTGCACAGAGGTGGCTGGTGGGTGTCAGTTTCTCCAACTTTAGTTGAACCGAGTGTGGCTACGCCCAGACCTTGAGAAGGTTAAAACATCACTAACTTGACGAACTATCCTTGTGGTTTTGATGCGTAGGTAAGAACGGTTCTTGCTCAACCCGTAGCAGCCACGTAAAACTTGCAACAACAAAGTAGAGGACGTCTAACTTGTTTTTGCAGGGCATTTTGTGATGTGATATGGTCAAGACATGATGCTATATTTTATTGTATGAGATGATCATGTTTTGTAACCGAGTTATCGGCAACTGTCATGAGCCATATGGTTGTCGCTTTATTGTATTCAATGCAATCGCCATGTAATGCTTTACTTTATCACTAAGCGGTAGCGATAGTCGTAGAAGCAATAGTTGGCGAGACGACAATGATGCTACGATTGAGATCAAGGTGTCGTGCCGGTGACGATGGTGATCATGACGGTGCTTCAGAGATGGAGATCACAAGCACAAGATGATGATGGCCATATCATATCACTTATATTGATTGCATGTGATGTTTATCTTTTATGCATCTTATTTTGCTTAGATCGACGGTAGCATTATAAGATGACCTGTCACTAAATTTCAAGGTATAAGTGTTCTCCCTGAGTATGCACCGTTGCGCAAGTTCTTCGTGCTGAGAAACCACGTGATTATCGGGTGTGATAAGCTCTATGTTCAAATACAACGGGTGCAAGACAGTTTTGCACACGCGGAATACTCAGGTTAAACTTGACGAGCCTAGCATATGCAGATATGGCTTCGGAACACTGAGACCGAAAGGTCAAGCGTGAATCATATAGTAGATATGATCAACATAGTGATGTTCACCATTGAAAACCACTCCGTCTCACGTGATGATCAGACATGGTTTAGTTGATATGGATCACGTGATCACTTAGATGATTAGAGGGATGTCTATCTAAGTGGGAGTTCTTTAATAATTTGATTAATTGAACTTTAATTTATCATGAACTTAGTACCTGATAGTATTTTGCATGTCTATGTTGTTGTAGATAGATGGCCCGTGTCGTTGTTCCGTTGAATTTTAATCTGTTCCTTGAGAAAGCAAAGTTGAAAGATGATGGTAGCAATTACACGGACTGGGTCCGTAACTTGAGGATTATCCTCATTGCTGCACAAAAGAATTATGTCCTGGAAGCACCGCTGAGTGCCAAACCTGCTACAGGAGCAACACCAGATGTTATGAACGTCTGGCAGAGCAAAGCTGATGACTACTCGATAGTTCAATGTGCCATGCTTTACGGCTTAGAACCGGGACTTCAACGACGTTTTGAACGTCATGGAGCATATGAGATGTTCCAGGAGTTGAAGTTAATATTTGAAGCAAATGCCCAGATTGAGAGATATGAAGTCTCCAATAAGTTCTACAGCTGCAAGATGGAGGAGAATAGTTCTGTCAGTGAACATATACTCAAAATGTCTGGGTATCATAATCACTTGACTCAATTGGGAGTTAATCTTCTTGTTGATAGTGTCATTGACAGAGTTGTTCAATCACTGCCACCAAGCTACAAAAGCTTTGTGATGAACTATAATATGCAAGGGATGAATAAGAAAATTCTCGTTCTCTTCGCAATGCTAAAGGCAGCGGAGGTAGAAATCAAGAAGGAGCATCAAGCGTTGATGGTCAACAAGACCACCAGTTTCAAGAAAAAGGGCAAAGGGAAGAAGAAAGGGAACTTCAAGAAGAACGGCAAACAAGTTGCTGTTCAGGAGAAGAAACCCAAGTCTGGACCTAAGCCTGATACTGAGTGCTTCTACTGCAAGCAAACTGGTCACTGGAAGCGGAACTGCCCCAAGTATTTGGCGGATAAGAAGGATGGCAAGGTTAACAAAGGTATATGTGATATACATGTTATTTATGTGTACCTCACTAATGCTCACAGTAGCACCTGGGTATTTGATATTGGTTCTATTGCTAATATTTGCAACTCGAAATAGGGGCTACGGATTAAGCGAAGATTGGCAAAGGACGAGGTGACGATGCGCATGGGAAATGGTTCCAAAGTCGATGTGATCACGGTCGACATGCTACCTCTACATCACCTCCGAGATTAGTATTAGACCTGCATAATTGTTATTTGGTGCCAGCATTGAGCATGAACATTATATCTGGATCTTGTTTGATGCGAGACAGTTATTCATTTAAATCAGAGAATAATGGTTGTTCTATTTATATGAGTCATATCTTTTATGGTCAAGCACCCTTCAGGAGTGGTCTATTTATATTAAATCTCGATAGTAGTGATACACATATTCATAATATTGAAGCCAAAAGATGCAGAGTTGATAATGATAGTTCAACTTATTTGTGGCACTACCGTTTAGGTCATATTGTTGTAAAGCGCATGAAGAAACTCCATTCCGATGGACTTTTGGAATCACTTGAGTATGAATCACTTGGTACTTGCGAACCATGCCTCATGGGCAAGATGACTAAAACGCTGTTCTCCGGAACTATGGAGCGAGCAAAAGATTTGTTGGAAATCATACATACTGATGTATGTGGTCCAATGAATGTTGAGGCTCGCGGCGGGTATCGTTATTTTCTCACCTTCACAGATGATTTGAGCAGATATGGGTATATCTACTTAATGAAACATAAGTCTAAAACATTTGAAAAGTTCAAAGAATTTCAGAGTGAAGTAGAAAATCATCGTTACAAGAAAATAAAGTTTCTACGATCTGATCGTGGAGGAGAATATTTGAGTTACGAGTTTGGTCTTCATTTGAAACAATGCGGAATAGTTTCACAACTCACGCCACCCGGAACACCACATCGTAATGGTGTGTCCTAACATCATAATCGTACTTTACTACATATGGTGCGATCTATGATGTCTCTTACTGATTTACTGCTATCATTTTGGGGTTATGCTTTAGAGATGACTCCATTCACGTTAAATAAGGCACCATCTAAATCCGTTGAGAAGACGCCTTATGAACTATGGTTTGGCAAGAAACCAAAGTTGTCGTTTCTTAAAGTTTGGGGCTGCGATGCTTATGTGAAAAAGCTTCAACCTGATAAGCTCGAATCCAAATCGGAGAAATGTGTCTTCATAGGATACCCAAAGAAGACTGTTGGGTACACCTTCTATCACAGATTCAAAGGCAAGACTTTTGTTGCTAAATTTGGATCCTTTCTAGAGAAGGAGTTTCTCTCGAAAGAAGTGAATGGGAGGAAAGTAGAACTTGATGAGGTAACTGTACCTGGTCCATTATTGGAAAGTAGTTCATCACAGAAACCGGTTCCTGTGACACCTACACCAATGCGTGAGGAAGTTAATGATGATGACCATGAAACTTTAGATCAAGTTACTACCGAACCTCGTAGGTCAACCAGAGTGGTACGGTAATCCTATTCTGGAGGTCATGTTACTAGACCATGACGAACCTACGAACTATGAGGAAGCGATGATGAGCCCAGATTCCGCAAAATGGCTTGAAGCCACGAAATCTGAGATGGGATCCATGTATGAGAACAAAGTATGGACTTTGATCAGCAAGCCATCGAAAATAAATGGATCTTCAAAAAGAAGACAGACGATTATGGTAATGTTACTGTCTACAAAGCTCGACTTGTTGCAAGAGGTTTTCGACAAGTTCAAGGAGTTGACTACGATGAGACCTTCTCACCCGTAGTGATGCTTAAGTCCGTCTGAATCATGTTAGCAATTGCCGCATTTATGATTATGAAATTTGGCAAATGGATGTAAAGACTGCATTCCTGAATGGATTTCTGGAAGAAGAATTGTATATGATGCAACCTGAAGGTTTTATCAATCCAAAGGGTGCTAACAAAGTGTGCAAGCTCCAACGATCCATTTATGGACTGGTGCAATCCTCTCGGAGTTGGAATAAACGTTTTGATAGTGTGATCAAAGCATATGGTTTTATACAGACTTTTGGAGAAGCATGTAATTACAAAAAGTGGGAGCTCTGTAGCATTTCTAATATTATATGTGGATGACATATTGTTGATTGGAAATGATGTAGAATTTCTGGATAGCATAAAAGGATACTTGAATAAGAGTTTTTCAATGAAAGACCTCGCTGAAGCTGCTTACCTATTAGGCATCAAGATCTATAGAGATAGATCAAGACGCTTAATTAGACTTTCACAAAGCACATACCTTGACAAAGTTTTGAAGAAGTTCAAAATGGATCGGGCAAAGAAAGGGTTCTTGCCTGTGTTACAAGGTGTGAAGTTGAGTAAGACTCAATGCCCGACCACTGCAGAAGATAGAGAGAAAATGAAAGATGTTCCCTATGCTTCAGCCATAGACTCTATCATGTATGCAATGTTGTGTACCATACCTGATGTGTGCCTTGCTATTAGTTTAGCAGGGAGGTACCAAAGTAATCCAGGAGTGGATCACTGGACAGTGGTCAAGAACATCCTGAAATACCTAAAAAGGACTAAGGATATGTTTCTCGTTTATGGAGGTGACAAAGAGCTCATCGTAAATGGTTGCATTGATGTAAGCTTTGACACTGATTCGGACGATTCTAAATATCAAACCGGATATGTATTTATATTGAACGGTGGAGCTGTCAGTTGGAGCAGTTCTAAACAAAGCGTCGTGGTGGGATATACGTGTGAAGCGGAGTACATTGCTGCTTCGGAAGCAGCGAATGAAGGAGTCTGGATGAAGAAGTTCATATCCGATCTAGGTGTCATACCTAGTGCATCGGGTCCAATGAAAATCTTTTGTGACAATACTGGTGCAATTGCCTTGGCAAAGGAATCCAGATTTCACAAGAGAACCAAGCACATCAAGAGACGCTTCAACTCCATCCGAGATCAAGTCCAGATGGGAGACATAGTGATTTGCAAGATACATACGTATCTGAATGCTGCAGACCCGTTGACTAAGCCTCTTCCACGAGCAAAACATGATCAGCACCAAGGCTCCATGGGTGTTAGAATCATTACTGTGTAATCTACATTATTGACTCTAGTGCAAGTGGGAGATTGAAGGAAATATGCCCTAGAGGCAATAATATAAAGTTATTATTTATTTCCTTATATCATGATAAATGTTTATTATTCATGCTAGAATTGTATTAACCGGAAACATGATACATGTGTGAATACATAGACAAACAAAATGTCACTAGTATGCCTCTACTTGACTAGCTCGTTGATCAAAGATGGTTATGTTTCCTAGCCATAGACATGAGTTGTCATTTGATTAATGGGATCACATAATTAGGAGAATGATGTGATTGACTTGACCCATTCTGTTAGCATAGCACTTGATCGTTTAGTATGTTGCTATTGCTTTCTTCATGACTTATACATGTCCCTATGACTATGAGATTATGCAACTCCCGTTTATCGGAGGAACACTTTATGTGCTACCAAACGTCATAACGTAGCTAGGTGATTATAAAGGTGCTATACAGGTGTCTCTGAAGGTACTTGTTGAGTTGGCGTATTTCGAAATTAGGATTTGTCACTCCGATTGTCGGAGAGGCTTTCTGGGCCTACTCGGTAATACACATCACTATAAGCCTTGCAAGCATTGTAACTAATGAGTTAGTTGTGGGATGATGTATTACAGAACGAGTAAAGAGACTTGTCGGTAACGAGATTGAACTAGGTATTGATATACCGACGATTGAATCTCGGGCAAGTAACATACCTATGACAAAGGGAACAATGTATGTTGTTATGCGGTTTGACCGATAAAGATATTCGTAGAATATGTAGGAGCCGATATGAGCATCCAGGTTCCGCTATTGGTTATTGACCAGAGACGTGTCTCGGTCATGTCTACATTGTTCTCGAACCCGTAGGGTCCGCACGCTTAAAGTTCGGTGACGATCGGTATTATGAGTTTTAGTGTTTTGATATACCGAAGTTAGTTCGGAGCCCCGGATGTGATCGCGGACATGAAGAGGAGTCTCGAAATGGTCGAGAAGTAAAGATTGATATATTGGACGGCTATATTCGGACACCAGAAGTGTTCCAGATGGTTTCGGAGAAAACCGGAGTGCGGGAGGGGTTACCGGAACCCCCTGGGGAAGTATTGGGCCTTAGTGGTCCTGACGGGAGAGAGAGAGGGCAGCAGCCCAGGAGGTGGCGCGCCCCCTCCCATGAGGAGTCTGAATTGGACTAGGGGAGGGGGCACGGCCCCTCTTTTCCTCTCCCTCTCCCTGTCTTTCCTCCCCCTTCCCTCTTCCTAGTTGGACTAGGAAAGGATGAATCATCTTCCTAGTAGGAAGAGGATTCCACCTCTCCTTGGGGCGCACCAAGGCTGGTCGGCCTCCCCCCTTGCTCCTTTATATACGGGGGCGGGGGGGCACCCAAAGACACACAAGTTGATTGTTCCAAGCCGTGTGTGGTGCCCCCCTCCACCATATTCCACCTCGATCATATCGTAGCGGTGCTTAGGCAAAGCCCTGCGTCGGTAGCATCATCATCACCATCATCACGCCATCGTTCTGACGAAACTCTCCAGCGAAGCTCTGCTGGATCGGAGCTCGCGGGACGTCATCGAGTTGAACGTGTGCTGAACTTGGAGGTGTCGTGCATTGGTACTTGGATCTGTTGGATCGTGAAGACGTACAACTACATCAACCGCGTTGTGCTAACGCTTCCGCTTTCGGTCTTCAAGGGTACGTGGACACACTCTCCCCTCTTGTTGCTATGCACCACCATGATCCTGTGTGTGTGCGTAGGATTTTTTTTGAAATTACTACGTTCCCCAACAGGTTCACGGCTTGATATACTTGCTGATCAATCACAATGCAAGAGTGAAGCAGAAGATGATGACAAATTCATCAAAGCTTGCCAGAGTTACAATTTCAGTAGAAAAGAGGCAACACAGTTCTTCACCTATTTGTTGTCAGTTAAGACACCCTCTTCCTACTGCGCAAACATCAGAAGTCTCGTGGATGTGAGCTCAGGAAAAATGAAGTTGGGACACATGAAGTCACATGATTGCCACTTAATGTTGACACAAATCCTCCTGGTGGCCATCAGGAATCCGATGGACAAAGATATAAGAAACACACTCATTGACCTCTGTGATTTCTTCAACAAACTATGGTAGAAAGTTGTAGATCCTGAAGAGTTGGATAATATTCAAGATGATATTGCAAGAATATTGTCCAACCTAGAAATGTTTTTCCCACCATCATTCTTTGATGTCATGGTCCATCTCATTGTGCACCTTGTCGACGAGATAAAGTATTGTGGTCCTGTGTTTCTTCGCAACATGTATCCCTTCGAGTGGTTCATGGGAATACTGAAGCGCTTTTGTCAGAACCGAAACCATCCAGAGGCAAGCATCCTACAAGGTTATACCACAGAGGAGGTAGTTGAGTTTTGCACCGAATACATGAAACAAAGACCTATAGGTTTGCCCCTCTCTTGCCACGAGGGAAGACTGAAAGGTAAGTCGGTCCTTGCCGACACGCAAATGGCTGCACCCGGAGAATTGGCAGAGAAAGCCCATTTGACGGTACTGCTTAACAGCCCAGTTCTCGTCGCTTATGCCAAAGAACACTTGGCCGAGATACGCCAAAGCTTCTTACCAATGGTGCCTTCATCAGAAGTGGGGATGAAGGAGCACACTAATAAGTATGCGAATGGCTGAAGAATCGTTTGGCACAAGGATCCATCTATGACATTGCTACGTGGTTGCCACAAAAGCCATCACCTACGGTGTTGACGTACCAAGCATATGACATAAATGGATACACGTTCTACACTAAGGAACGTGATAAGAAGACCTCGTATCAGAATAGCTCTGTTCAAATAGAATGCACGACTGTAAATGAAGTTGATAAAAGGGTATACTATGGAACCATCAAAGAGATTTGGGAGCTTGACTATGTGAAAGTTAAGGTGGCATTATTCGGGTGCGCATGGATCCCTCTTGGTCAGGTAAGGATTGATGAGTACATGAAGACCTATGTTAACAGGACAACGATGGCATATCACGCGGACTGATAACCCAGAAGTATAGGGGATCGCAACAGTTTTCGAGGGTAGAGTATTCAACCCAAATTTATTGATTCGACACAAGGGGAGCCCAAGAATATTCTCAAGTATTGCTGAGTTATCAATTCAACCACACCTGGAAACTTAATATCTGCAGAAAGGTATTTAGTAGCAAAGTAATATGATAGTAGTGGTAACGGTGGTAAAAGGTAACGGTAGCAAAAGTAATATTTTTGGTGTTTTATAGTGAGGATAACAATAGCAACGGAAAAGTAAATAAGCGAAGAACAATATATGGAAAGCTCGCAGGCAATGGATCGGTGATAGAGAATTATGCCGGATGCGGTTCATCATGTAATTGTCATAACCTAGGGTGACATAGAACTAGCTCCAGTTCATCAATGTAATGTAGGCATGTATTCCGAATATAGTCATACGTGCTTATGGAAAGAACTTGCATGACATCTTTTGTCCTACCCTCCCGTGGCAGCGGGGTCCTAATGGAAACTAAGGGATATTAAGGCCTCCTTTTAATAGAGTACCAGACCAAAGCATTAACACATAGTTAATACATGAACTCCTCAAACTACGGTCATCACCGGTAAGTATCCCGTTTATTGTCACTTCGGGGTTAACGGATCATAACACATAATAGGTGACTATAGACTTTCAAGTTAGGATCAAGAACTCTCATATATTGATGAAAACATAGTAGGTTCAGATCTGAAATCATGGCACTCGGGCGCTAGTGATAAGCATTAAGCATAGCAAAGTCATAGCAGTATCAATCTCAGAACATAGTGGATACTAGGGATCAAACCCTAACAAAACTAACTCGATTACATGATAAATCTCATCCAACCCATCACCGTCCAGCAAGCCTATGATGGAATTACTCACGCACGGCGGTGAGCATCATGAAATTGGTGATGGAGGATGGTTGATGATGACGATGGTGATGAATTCCCCTCTCCTAAGCCCCGAACGGACTCCAGATCAGCCCTCCCGAGAGAGTTTTGGGCTTGGTGGCGGCTCCGTATTGTAAAACGTGATGAATCCTTCTCCCTGGTTTTTTTCTCCCCAAAAGTGAATATATGGAGTCAAGGTCGAGGTCGGCGGAGCATCAGGGGGGCCCACGAGGCAGGGGGCGCACCCAGGGGGGCAGGCGCGCCCCCACCCTCATGGACAGGTGGAGGCCCCGCTGACGTGGATCTTCCTTCCAATATTTATTATATATTCTAAAATAATTCTCTGTTGATTTTCAGGTCATTCTGAGAACTTCTATTTCTACACAAAAATAACACCATCACAATTCTGCTGAAAATAGCGTCAGTCCGGGTTAGTTCCATTCAAATCATGCAAGTTAGAGTCCAAAACAAGGGCAAAAGTGTTTGGAAAAGTAGATACGACGGAGACGTATCAACTCCCCCAAGCTTAAACCTTTGCTTGTCCTCAAGCAATTCAGTTGATAAACTGAAAGTGATGAAGAAAAACTTTTACAAACTCTGTTTTCTCTTGTTGTTGTAAATATGTCAAGCCAACATTCAAGTTTTCAGCAAAGATTATGAACTAACCATAGTCACAATAACATTTAGGTCTCATGTTTACTCATATCAATGGCATAATCAACTAGCAAGCAATAATAATAAATCTCGGATGACAACACTTTCTCAAAACAATCATGATATGATATAATAAGATGGTATCTCGCTAGCCCTTTCTAAGACTGCAAAACATAAATACAGAGCACCTTTAAAGATCAAGGACTGACTAGACATTGTAATTCATGGTAAAAGAGATCCATTCAAGTCATACTCGACGTAAACTAACAGTAATGAATGCAAATGATAGCGGTGCTCTCCAACTGGTGCTTTTTAATAAGAGGATGATGACTTAGCATAAAAGTAAATAGATAGGCCCTTCGCAGAGGGAAGCAGAGATTTGTAGAGGTACCAGAGCTCGGTTTTGAAATACATATGAATAATATTTTGAGCGGTATACTTTCATTGTCAACATAACAACCAAGAGATGGTGATATCTTCCATGCTACACACATTACAGGCGGTTCCCAAACAGAATGGTAAAGTTTATACTCCCCCTCCACCAACAAGCATCAATCCATGGCTTGCTCGAAACAACGAGTGCCTCCAACTAACAAGAGTCCCGAGGGAATTTTGTTTGCAGTTATTTTGATTTGATTTGCATAAAGCATGGGACTGGGCATCCTGGTGACCAGCCATTTTCTTGTGAGTGAGGAGCGGAGTCCACTCCTCTTGAGAATAACCCGCCTAACATGGAAGATACGGACAACCCTAGTTGATACATGAGCTATTCGAGCATACAAAACAGAATGTTTATTTGAAGGTTTAGAGTTTGGCACATACAAATTTACTTGGAACGGTAGGTAGATACCGTATATAGGTAGGTATGGTGGACTCATAAGGAATAACTTTGGGGTTTATGGAATTGGATGCACAAGCAGTATTCCCGCTTAGTATAAGTGAGGGCTAGTAGAAGACTGGGAAGCGACCAGCTAGAGAGCGACAACAGTCATGAACATGCAATTAAATTAATCAACACTAAATGCAAGCATGAGTAGGATATAATGCACCATGAACATAAATATCATAGAGGCTATGTTGATTTTGTTTCAACTACATGCGTGAGCATGTGCCAAGTCAAGCCACTTGAATCGTTCAAAAGAGGATACCACCCTATCATACCACATCACAACCATTTTAATAGCATGTTGTCATGCAAGGTAAACCATTATAAGCTCCTAGCTAATTAAGCATGGCATAAGCAACTATAATCTCTAATTGTCATTGCAAACATGTTTATTCATAATAGGCTGAATCAAGAACGATGAACTAATCATATTTACAAAAACAAGAGAGGTTGAGTTCATACCATCTTTTCTTATCTCAATAAGTTCATCATATAATCATCATTATTGCCTTTCACTTGCACGACCGAATGATGTGAATAATAATAATAGTGCACGTGCATTGGACTAAGCTGGAATCTGCAAGCATTCAATTCAAGAGAAAAGACAAGGTAATATGGGCTCTTTGTTAGATCAACAATAATGCATATAAGATCCACTTTAATATATTAATTATGGTCTTCTCCTATCAACCCCCAAAGAAAAGGAAATAAATAAAACTATTTACACAGGAAAGCTCCCAACAAGCAAAAGAAGAACGAGAAATCTTTTTGGGTTTTATTTTTAATTACTACTAAGAGCATGGAAAGTAAACTGATTAAAGGTTACAACTAAATTTTTTGTTTGTTTTTTATTAAGGTTTATCAAACACCCAAGAAGAAAGCATAAAAAGGAAAATAAACTAGCATGGATGATACGATGAAAAAGTATGAGCACCGACAACTAGCATGAGTGTGTGAGCAGGAATGTAATGTCGGTGAGAAATACGTACTCCCCCAAGCTTAGGCTTTTGGCCTAAGTTGGTCTATGGCCACGGCTGGCCTGGTGGATATCCAAAGTTATAGCTGGGGTCGTACTGAGATGCAGCGGCTATTGCATCGTGGGCTGCAGCTTGGAGGCGAGCTATCTCCGTCCTCCTCTTATACTCGCCCGCCTCCTCCCTGGTTATAACATATCTCCCTTTTGCCTGAGAGTCAAAGAAAGCAGGAGCAGTGTAATGCCCTCGATGCGGCTATATCTCCCACGTGTCGAAGCACGACTTAGAGGCATAACCGCATTGAAAGAAATGTCGCAAGTGAGGTAATCTTCACACAACCCATGTAATACATAAGGGAAAGAGATACATAGTTGGCTTACAATCGCCACTTCACACAATTACATGAATAAAGCATTACATCATCCATATACAATCAAGGTCCGACTACGGAACCAAAATAAAAGAAGACTACCCCAAAAGCTACATAGATCCCCGATCGTCCCGACTGGGCTCCACTACTGATCAACTAGAACGAAACAACACAAAGGGCAAGATCTTCAACGAGCTCCTCCTGAGCTCAGTGGCGTCACCTGCACGGTATCATCAGCACCTGCAAACTGGTTTTGGAAGTATCTGTGAGTCACGGGGACTCAGCAATCTCACACCCTCGCGATCAAGACTATTTAAGCTGATAGGTAAGACAAGGTATGATGTGGAGCTGCAGGAAGCGACTAGCATATATGGTGGCTAACCTATTTGCAAAAGAGAGCGAGAAGAGAAGGCAAAGCACGGTCGAACAACTATGATCAAGAAGTGATCCTAGAACAACCTATGTCAAGCATAACTCCAACACCGTGTTCACTTCCCGGACTCCGCAGAGAAGAGACCATCACGGCTACACACGCGGTTGATGTATTTTAATTAAGATCAACTTCAGGTTTTCTACAACCGGACATTAACAAATTCCCATCTGCCCATAACCGCGGGCACGGCTTTCGAAAGTTCAAATCCCTGCAGGGGTGTCCCAACTTAGCCCATCACAAGCTCTCATGGTCAACGAAGGATATTCCTTCTAGCGGGAAGACCCGGTCAGGCTCGGAATCCCGGTTACAAGACATTTCGACAATGGTAAAACAAGACCAGCAAAGCCACCCAGATGTGCCGACAAATCCCGATAGGAGCTGCACATATCTCGTTCTCAGGGCACACCGGATGAGCAAGACGTCGGGTAAGCCAGCCCAGAGTTTCCCCTGGTAGCCTCGGACATCGCTCAGTTGGACCAACAATTAGAGAAGCACTGGCCCAGGGGGGTTAAATAAAGATGACCCTTGAGCCGGCCGACTCAAGGGAAAGAAAAAGGCTAGGTGGCAAATGGTAAAACCAATGTTGGGCCTTGCTGGAGGAGTTTTATTCAAAGCAAACTGTCAAGGGGTTCCCATTATAACCCAACCGCGTAAGGAACGCAAAATTCGGGAACATAACAGCGATATGACAGAAACTAGGGTGGCAAGAGTGGAACAAAACACCAGGCATAAGGCCGAGCCTTCCACCCTTTACCAAGTATATAGATGCATTAATTAAATAAGAGATATTGTGATGTCCCAACAAGTAAACATGTTCCAACAAGGAACAACATCTCCATGTTCCAACAAGGAACAAACTTCAATCTTCACCTGCAACTAACAACACTATAAGAGGGGCTGAGCAAAGCGGTAACATAGCCAAACAACGGTTTGCTAGGACAAGGTGGGTTAGAGGCTTGGCTTAACAATATGGGAGGCATGATAAGCAAGTGGTAGGTATCATAGCATAGGCATAGCAAAAGAGCGAGCAACTAGCAAGCAAAGATAGAAGTGATTTCGAGGGTATGGTCATCTTGCCTGAAATCCCACAAGGAAGAAGAATGAGTCCATGAAGGAGACAAACGGGCGTAGTCGAACAGATCCTCACAACTCCGGAACGGAACCGAAGCTCACGAGAAAGGCAACCCGGAAAGAAGCAAACAACATAGTAAACAACCACTACAACAACATGGCATGATGCACAATCAAGTATGATGCATGTCCGGTTTAATGAAGCATGGCATGGTAAAGTGCACAAACAACCCTACAAATTAAGTGGGGCTCAATATGCAACGGGTTGCATATTGACGAAACACCACATCAAGTTATTTAGTTCGATCTCGTTTATGTACCCAACAATATTAAATGTTGTTAAACATGGCAAGAGGGTGAAGCAAAGTAAAACTACCTATCTAGTCAAGTTTAAATGAGGCCGGAAGCAACGAACAACAATTCCGGTAAATCCCCATATGCATATATTAGGTTTGGTAATGTTCTGCCCTAAACCATATTTTATAGTTGTTAAACATGCAAAGCAATGTCACCATGTTAAACTAGGCACAATTCTACCCATTTACATATAAAGTCTATTAAATTCTGAGTTACGGTTATTTAGATATGAATTAAATCATTTCAGCATGGCATATGAGCAAATTTAAACAAACAACATTTTAAGCATTTTAAACATGGATGAAAATGACATATTATTAAACTAGATGAAAAACTAAGCAAGTTTCATATTAAGTTTGTTTTAAACCGATGCATGGTTTGTGAGTTATTATATGCATGATCTAGAGGGACTTTTCTGCAAAACTGGTCTCCTCTGAAAAAATAGACAAAATCGCAGCAACAGGAAAAAAAAGCATATCGGGCCGAATCTGAATCTAGGTGAGGGTTGCTCACTTTGGGCCAAACCCAGGTCAGATCTAGAGGGGAAGCAAGCTGGGCCTGCTCTATGGGCTGCAGGAAAAAGGTGGCCATGGGCCGGTCGCAGCTGGATCGAACGAGGGCGTGCAGGGGCCGCGGTCAACGCGCTCGCTCCTAGACAGATGAGAAGCTGGGCATGAACGGGCATCCTCTGCAGTCTGCACGACAGGAAGCAGAGCCGCGACGGCACGGCTGCTCGCCGGAGACGAAGGAAGGGAGGCGGAGACGGCGGGTCTGGACGGAGGGGGCGGATGCAGGTGAAGGAGCTCCAGGCAGAGAAGGTTCCATGGGGCGGCGGCGTCCTTGTTCGTCCCTGAGAGAGAGAGAGATTGAGAGAGAGGAAGACAGAGGAGTTCTGGAGGACAGAGAGGAAGGGTCGGCGACCTACGTGGCTCCGGCGAGGTTGGGGAGGTCCGACGAGCAAGGAACGGCACGGGAAAGGAAGGCTGGGCGCGGGTCCAAGGCACAGCAACGGGCAATGCAAGGGAGTCGACTCGGGCGCTGGTCGCTGGGCGTCCTCGTCCTCGAAGAAGTGGGTCAACGCAGGCGGCGGCTCACTTGTTTTCAGCGCGCACAGAGACGAGCGGGAGGATGCAGAAGTAGGGCACGATGACAAGGAACTTGGCGCACAGCGGAGCGACGGGAACGGGAGGCGGAGCTCACCGAGGATGAAGGGATCTGCTTGTTTCCGGGCCGAATCCGGCCAACGGGGCATCGACGGAGCTCCATCGAGGGTTGACCAAGGCGACGGCAACCTGCAATTGATGAAAAACAGAGAGAGAGGGAGATCGTGAGAGAGACCCGGGGAGCACGAGGAAAAACAGAGGGGATGAGGGAGAGGAAGGCCACAGTCTTGCTGGTCTGGTGTTGCCCATCGCCGGTGGAGACGGCTGGCTTGATCCGCTCGGGGTCGAGGTGAGTGCCTCTGCGAGAGGAGGCAGATTGGCAGGAGGTAGATGTTGGTTGGTTCGATGGCGAAAACGAGGAAGGGAAGGAGACGGCGCTGGTTGGGCAGGTGGATCGAGGTGGATCCCGATGAGGATTTGGGAGATAAGTGCGGCGGCGGCGGCACGGACAAGTCCCTAGTTTCTAGGGTTGGGTCCGTATATATATAGTGAGTGGGTTTTTGGGTAGGGGTATTCGGTCCCTCCGATCGAAATTGAGTGGATGCGAATAAAATAGCTAGGGAGTCCAATTAACAAAACGGAGATGTTTTGTAGATGTTTGGGGATGATCCGGATCCAACGGTGATGACTGCCTGGGTCGGGTCCGGGACAATTTCAGACGCGCACGTGAGGGGTTCGATGCACTGGGCAGAGAGGGTTTTGGACCGTGCAGTCGCATCGGACAACTCCGGAAGCGAAGAGGGGAAGGAGGATGGACTAGGTGGGTTGTGGCGAGACTGCGAGGGGAAGAAGAGAGAGAGAGGGCCCGGCATCTGTTTCCGGAGACCGAAAACGTCCGACGTTAGACCGGCTATAATGCCGCTATAGTTAATCGTTGGGGCGTTAAACGAACTCCGAATGCGATGAAACTTGGCAGGCGGCCTACCTGCACTATAATAAGACCGCGCACCAACTTTCATCCCATTCCGAGAACATTATCCGTCCACTTATAAAATAATATTTCGGACATGCCGCAGGCGCGTGCAAGTGTGGTTGGGCTCAGAATGGACAACGGGCGGAACGAGGAGGCCGGGACAGATGCAAGTTTTAAAACATGATGATGCAATGCACATGATGACATGACAAGATGCGACACACAAGCAAATGACAAAACAACAACAACAAATAAGTGGAAGACACCTGGCACAATGGTCTTGGGGCATCACAAGCAGGGAGAGCGACGTGATAGGTTCATCGTCTGACAAAGATTAGTCGGTACTGGAGGAACAGATCGTTCCTCTCAACAAACTGATGACAAACCATGGCCTCATAATCTAAATAAATAGGAGGCAACTCAATATCATTCCCATGTATGGGTATATCCAGAAAATTAGCGAGACGGGTTGCATAAATTCCACCAAAGAAATCTCCATTAAATCTATTATTATGCAACCTACGTGCAACAATGGCTCCCAAATTCTAATGTTTATCTCCTAATATAGCACTCCTCAGAACACTGAGGTCAGGGACACACATGTGACATGCTTCATCCTTACCATTTATGCACCTACCTATGAAGAGAGCAAAATAATGT
Source organism: Triticum aestivum (assembly GCF_018294505.1). NCBI lineage: Eukaryota > Viridiplantae > Streptophyta > Magnoliopsida > Poales > Poaceae > Triticum > Triticum aestivum. The sequence continues at coordinate 417,785,704 of NC_057797.1, read as the reverse complement.
ATAGCAGGAAAATGAATGCTCCATATGGTAGCTTGTGTTATATCTCTAGATTCCCCCACAGTTATACTAGCAAGAAAACCTCTAAATTCAGATTTGCGAGGCTCACTAGTGCTGCCCCATTGTGGAAGTTTACAAGTAGTGGTAAAATCTTCTAAGTCCATAGTATAAGAATTTTCATAAAGATCAAATAGGACAGTTTGAAAATTACGTGATGATGAAAATTCAAACCTTCTCACAAAGGAATCAGTGAGATCGTGGTATTGGTGGCACTTATCTGCCTCGAAGCTCTCAAGATCGGCATTATGCACATACGCGTTAAATTCTTCCTCGATTCCTACTCGATCCATAAATTCCTCTGAAGGCCATTCACAATCCCGCACTTGAGCTTCCCTCGGTGGTTCATCGTCGGCATCGCGTATTGTGAGCCTGGGTCCTTGCTTCCTTGAAGGACCACCTTGCTACATTTTCCTAAACATATTTCTTCCTCTAAAAAATTTCTGAAATTTTAGTAACTTCAAAATAAAAGTGAACCAAACTCAACAAAATTGATAGCAACTACTCCCACAAGAACCTAGAGAAAATATCATGCATTAAAACTACTATTGACCACATAAATTTGACATGCAAGCTCAAGAACAGGGTCACCTAAGAAGCAAAAATATGCAATGAATAAAGCACTAGAACAAAAACTAATTGGACCATTGGAGGAGTCACATACCAAGGAACAATCCCCCAAAGCAGTTTTGTGAGAGGTGCTTTGAGCAAGGAGATCGAAAATGGCAGCAAAATGAGCTTGGACTCGGGTTTGAGCTGGCTAGTGGTGTTTGTGGGAGGAAGAACGAGTATGTGGTAGCTGGAATAAGTGGAGGAGAGTCACCATGGGCCCACGAGGTAGGGGGTGCGCCTAGGGGGGTAGAGCGTGCCCTCCACCCTCATGGACAGGTGCTTGCTCCCCTGCTGTGTTTTCAGTGCTAGATATTCTCAAATATTCTAGAAAAAATCATATTTAATTTTTTAGGGCATTTGGAGAACTTTTATTTTCGGGGTATTTTTCATTGCATGGATAATTCAGAAAACAGACAAAAATTACTATTTTGCTTTATTCAATATAAATAACAGAAAGTAAAAAGAGGGTACAGAGAGTTGTGTTTTCTAAATTCATCCATCTCATGCTCATCAAAAGGAATCCACTAACAAGGTTGATCAAGTCTTGTTAACAATCTCATTCCGAATAACATGGAAACGGAGTATTTTCGAATGACACTAGGTTACCTCAACGGGGATATGCACATCCCCAACAATAAGAATATCATATTTCTTCTTGACAGTAGGAAGAGGAAATTCAAAACCTCCAAAAATAATCGATGGAATCTTTCCAATAAAATTGATACTGTCGACTTGAGGTTGTTTCCTCGGAAAGTGTACTGTATGCTCATTACCATTAACATGAAAAGTGGCATTGCCTTTGGTGCAATCAATAACAGCCCCTGCAGTATTCAAAAAGGGTCTTCCAAGAATAATAGACATACTATCGTCCTTAGGAATATCAAGAATAACAAAGTCCGTTAAAATAGTAACATTTGCAACCACAACAGGCACATCCTCACAAATACCGATAGGTATAGCAGTTGATTTATCAGCCATTTGCAAAGATATTTCAATAGGTGTCAACTTATTCAAATCAAGTCTACGATATAAAGAGAGGGTCATAACACTAACACCGGCTCCAAGATCACATAAAGCAGTTTTAACATAGTTTCTTTTAATGGAGCATGGTATAGTTGGTACACCGGGACCTCCTAGCTTCTTAGGTATTCCACCCTTAAAAGTATAATTAGCAAGCATGGTAGAAATTTCAGCTACCGGTATCTTTCTTTTATTTGTCACAATTTCTTTCATGTACTTAGCATAAGGATTCATTTTAAGCATATCAGTCAAACGCATACCCAAAAAGATAGGTCTAATCATTTCAGCAAAGCGCTCAAAATCTTCATCATCCTTTTTCTTGGATGGTTTAGGAGGAAAAGGCATCGGTTTCTAAACCCATGGCTTTCTTTCTTTACCGTGCTTCCTAGCAACAAAGTATCTCTTATCATAACGTTGATTCTTTGATTGTGGGTTATCAAGATCAACAGCAGGTTCCATCTCTACATCATTGTCATTACTAGGTTGAGCATCAACATGAGCATCATTATTAACATTTTCAATAGGTTCATGCTCATTACCAGATTATGTTTCAGCATCAGAAATAGAAATATCATTGGGATTCTCAGGTGTGTCTACAACAGGTTCACTAGAAGCATACAAAGTCCTATCATTTTTCTTTTTCTTCCTTTTAGAAGGACTAGGTGCATCAATATTATTTCTCTGACAATCTTGCTCAATTCTCTTAGGATGGCCCTCAGGATACAAAGGTTCCTGATTCATTTTACCACCTCTAGTCATAACTCTAAAAGCATTATCATTCTTATTATTTAATTCATTGAGCAAATTATGAGCTTTAAGTACTTGTTCTACTTGAGTGGTAACCATAGAAGCATGTCTACTAATAAGTTTAAGTTCACCTTTAACATTAGCCATATAATCACTCAAGTGTTCAATCATATAAGCATTATGTTTTAATTGTCTACCAACATAAGCACTGAAATCTTCTTGCTTAACCATAAACTTATCAAACTCATCTAAGCATCGGCTAGCAAACTTAGTAAGAGGGATTTCAGCTTTATCATATCTATAGAGAGAACTTACCTTTACTACCTGTGTCGGGTTATCAAGACCATGAGTTTCTTCAATTGGTGATGGATTAAAACCATGTATTTCTTCAACATGTGGTAAATTAAGACAATGTATTTCTTCAATAGGAGGTAAATTCTTAACATCTTCAGCTTTTATACCTTTTTCCTTCATAGATTTCTTTGCCTCTTGCATATCTTCAGGACTGAGAAATAGAATACCCCTTTTCTTCGGAGTCGGCTTAGGAGTTGGTTCAGGAATTGGATCAGGAATTGGATCAGGAAGTGTCCAATTATTTTCATTGGTTAACATATTATTCAATAGAATTTCAGCTTCATCTAGTGTTCTTTTCCTGAAAACACAACCAGCACAACTATCCAGGTGGTCTCTGGAAGCATCGGTTAGTCCATTATAAAAGATATCAAGTATTTCATTTTTCTTGAGAGGATGATCAGGCAAAGCATTAAGTAAATGGAGAAGCCTCCCCAAGCTTGTGGGAGACTTTCTTCTTCAATTTGCACAAAATTATATATTTCCCTTGAAGCAGCTGACAGTGTCCTGGATTAGGGGGTACTCACCACGTCGTCTCCCGATCAGTTGGATTGGGCCGAGGACCCCGTGGCCGCATACTCATGGGCTAGTTCAGAAAACCCCTGCCGCATACAAGGAGGACTCCACAAGACTTGGCGCCCAAGACAAGGACTCTCCTAAACCCTAGGCCTTCGGTGTCTTATATAAACCGAGGTCAGGCTAGTCAATAGACAATCTAATATCTATTACCATCTTGTGGTAGACACATGTACTCTGTACTATCCCCATATGAATACAATCAAAACCAGGACGTAGGGTTTTACCTCCATCAAGAGGGCCCGAACCTGGGTAAAATCCGTGTCGATGTTACCATCGCTCCAAGACGCCTAGCTTAGGACCCCTTTTAGGAGATACACCGAATATTAAACCGACATTGGTGCTTTCATTGAGAGCATGTTGGGTGATCATCACGGGTCGATGGGATGATCAGGTAATATCTTTCTAATCATATCTGTTTTGTACAATTAGTTTTTGTGAGAATTATCGTTGGTTTGCAAGCTTCATCAGCAGATTAGGTTAAGATCAAGGTCTGATGCTCTACTACAGTCTCCTGGTCGATAGGCGGCGGTGTTTGATTGATTGTCAAACTGGTCTCTGACCTCGCACACAGTGCTTGATTGTAGAGCCGAAGACAAATCCACTACGGACAATGATCGTCGAGGGAGATTGCTTCCCTTATTCTCTTTCTTTTTTCCTTATTAAATTTAGCAACTAGGAGGCCGTCGGTCATTCACCAGAAGTTTATTTTCGCTAAGGTTTGCTTGGATTAAAGTACTAACACGGTTATGTACTAGCTTTGCATCCGAGCTCCATGGAGATAAGCCGCCGCCGCGGGCACTAGCTCGAAGTCCCAGGGCAAGTCTTGTTGCCGATTTGTACTACGACTCACCTAAAAGTGAACCCCCTCCACGTGAGGAGATGAGCTAAGTACTACTCCCTATTAATTATTTGCAAAAGGGCAAGCGTAGGTTAGTACGTCTAGTACTTGCTACTACAGTTGTTGATTAAAGTTTTAAAGTTGTCCGGTTGGTATTAGTGCTTCTACAACTATCCAGATTAGATTAATTTTCATGGATTCTTTATGTGGGTTGCCACAAGCGTTTGCACTGCAGTTTTTTTTCTTCCTCGGACTGCTATGTATGACATGCACATGCAATCAGCATATGACTACTTCACATAAACTGACGCGTCTATGGATGTGAAGCCGATGGATCATCAGTATCGTGCGTGTGGTCTACTTTGTCGCAAGCTGACCTACTCCATGCACCCAGTCCGGATACTCCGCAGCTCGACCGCTGCAGACGACCTCGTGGTCGCAACCCTATTGGACGTTCTCCCTCGAACTGGCCTGTGCACCATCATCAGTTTTGCAGCGCCATCAGCTCGTCCGTTTGTTGTCCATTTACTACGGTATGCTATGGTCATCACCGCCGCAAACAGTAATCAACTTCGACTGCATCACGCGGTCAACTCTGTGGGCCGACGTTGTCGTCCTGCCTGCATCGATCAAGTTGCGGCGTCGCCTTAGCACGCGTCCTTGTGTCAACATGTCCGCGGCTATTCTATCGAGACGACCTCGGGGTTCAGGCCATTTTTTATTTATTTATTATTATCTACTTTACTTAAGTTAATTAAGTAGAGGATATTTTTATATAAAAACATATATATTATCATCTCTGGCCTTGCACTATTCTATCTGTATGGGCAATTGACTTACACCGCGCATTACCTGGCGCGACGACCCCCATCGAGGCCGAAGAGAGTTCGGCTCGATGCAACCACATGGTTATCGACTTCGACTGCGTCACGCGGTCACTTCGGCAAGCCGGCGTCGTCGTCCCAATTGGCATAAATTGGCTCTTATGAGTACCTTCTTGGTTGAATTGCCATACCGACATGTTCAGTTGCCCCGGGGACTTCGGCATCATTGAGAGAGCTCTACCTCATCGAGTGTTTGGCACATGGGCCATATTTCTGTTATTACTCACTTTGCATAAATTATTAATTATGCAACTAAATTTTTTCTTTTTAATTTATTATCATTACTATTATCTCCGGTTTGCACTATTTTTTGTGCACAGGTAAATGATCCGGGTCGGACAGTATTGTCACCTCGGCATACGGACGCACCACGTCACCTCGGATGGACAGGGGGGCTTCGTCATCACTTCATTAACCCACGTTGGGGACTTCGGCGTCACACTGCCAGCCTACTTCGTCGCCTCAGTCGGACTGGGGGTTCCACCTTGCCACATTGGCCGTGCTACATCGCCACTTCAGGGTGCCGAGCTATTCGCTCCGCCACCTCGAGACCGGCTCGGGGGTTGGGACCTTGTCCCGCATCAAGATCGGACCGCGTCATCAATGCCGAACACATTAACCAGCTAAGTCGCTTTCGTGCTCAAAGTTTTAAATTTTGTTCGGCTCGACCAAGCACTATACTTTTTTGACAAAAAGTTGTTTATGAAAAACTTCCTTGTCATAACTTTGTTTGTGGCACACAAATTCAAATACCCCGTTTACTTGGGGGCTTCCTTTATGAAGCCTTTCCTCTTGCAAATGATTACACTTGTACGGCTTCGTTCCTTGTTCGTGTATTACGCCACAATATGCACCATGTTGACTTAAGCGATTTGCAAGCTGGGTTGCCTCGCTCCTGTGTTTACCCCTACGTTCCCGATTGTTCGGCTAGGGAGTAAAGGGAGCACCTCTGCTATTGTCATGATCGGGTCATCCAAGCCGGACCTCAGACTGGGTGAAGACTGGGTGAAGCCGAAAGCTAGCACTCTTATTGTTTTCAATTATGGTCGGCACACAACAGAACTCATAAGTACAAAAAATCTATTGCACAAGTCTCATAGTAACAATGAGCACCGAAGAAAGGTATCGGTGGGGGTACTATTTTCTTCGAAGATGCTTCTTACACTTTGTGAGTAATATAGCATAAGTTCCTTGAGCGCGCTTTGTCTGTTACAGCCTTATGGCCTGATTGCCTGGTTATCGAAAACACCGTTGATATTCTCGCCAGGTGGAGTACATAACACTTTTCGGTCCTTGACCGAAGAGGGAGAAGCCAACGGTCGGTTAAGACGCGTTTAAAGTTCGGGTGAACACATATATGATACAAGTACTTCGGTACATACGATCATTATACATAAAAATTCTTTTACCCAAGTCACTTGGGGGCTCTTAAAATTTATATGAGCTGTTTTATAGTAAATGTGTTTTCTTCTTGGTTGTTGCAAAGTCTTTTTCTACCGCTCCTTTTTCGACCCGCGTGAAGTCTTGAGATCGGATGTGTCATGTTAAAGCACGACAGAAGCACAATTTTTTTTTCTTTCCAATTTTCGGATTGGCACCGGACACTTGATCTTGTTCGGACGTCAAGTTTTTACTGACGTTTTTTGGTTTTCCAAGCTTATGGCACTTTCAAACTATTTTGTGTGTTTTCAGCACAAGTCTCGCAATGCAACGCCGGACACCTTTAGAGATTCGGCAGAAACATTCTCGGATATTGCTATATATGCATCGGTTTCGAATTATGTCTTCGGTCAATAGTTGGGTTGCCTGGCTCCTGCGCTTGCCTCCTACGTTCTGCTTTGTTCAGCTAGGTGTGCAAAGGGAGAACCACTGCGATTGTGCTTCCAGCTCACATGGTTAAGCACCTCAGTGGAGAAAGCCGAAAACTGACTGTCACAATAAGCGTAAACTGGCCAGTGATCCGATGACTGTGTTAAATGACGGGCCATTCATAACATTGGCCGAAGTGTTTATGGCTTGACCTCGACTATCGCCGAACACAACCGGGGGCTAGTAACTGGCCTCCCAAACTAAATCCTCAATATTTTGCTCTTACATTAGAGCTGAGGTTTGATGATCATGCTTAGCATGACAACTCAAAGAAAGGAATTGATAGCGGGACTATTTTCTTTGGAAGACAATTCTTATGTTAAACAGTAATATAACATATCTCTCTGCGTACCTTTGTTTATAAAACCGCATGGCCAGATTGCCTTGTTTGTCGTAAATCTTTGCCCTCATAAAGCCTTTATAAAGTAGGACAAACACTCCTCGGCTACTGGCCGAGGGGGTGGAAGACGATGGTCAGTCAACAAAGTTTTGTACAATGCGGAGCCGAGCATTAATGATGTAACTTCCTTGGATACATAGAGTCACTGCACATAATTTGTGATTTTATTATGGATATCGATCCTTAATTCGGCCACCCGTGCCCGCATTAAGGCTCGGAGGCTATTGGGCTTCCTGCGCATTATTTATAAATATTAAAGGGGCACATCGATCCCCTGATCTCGTGTTGCCACCCGACCAGTGTCTCGGGGGCTACTGTGTTGGCAATCCAGTGCAGAAAATTTAAGTGCAATATAGCTTTCGAGGAGATTATGATCCTAAGCATTGGTCGGCCGCACCCAACATGGGTCTCGAGGACTTTGCACACCGCTTTTTTGTCCCAAAGTATTCTGCCGAGCTAGGAGTTGATCCTCAGGGCGATTTTCCAAATCAACCTGAGTCTCAGCGGTTACTGGGATCAGCGGTCTTATGTCATCCTTCAGGTGCATCTCGGGTTTTAGACCGATACACACCTTGAGGGCTACTTGCTATATATCTCGGCAGAGAATAAATTGCAGCAATCAAAAATACTGACAAAAAATCGGCCCGCAGTCGGGGTGGTGCACCACCTCGGAAGCAGTCCGGCATAAAGCTCAGGCGCCGGTGGTTGGCTCCATAGAGGGCATTTCCGGCATTAAGCTCGGCTAAACTCCTTCAACTTTTTTGAACCAAGGTGATCTATGACACCTCGGATATAGTCCGGCGTTGGAGCTTGGACATAGTCCGGCGTTGGAGCTCGGATACAGTTCGGTGTTGGAGCTCGACTGTAACAATACTCTTCGGATATAGTCTGGCATTGGAGCTCGGATACATTCCGGCGTTGGAGCTCGGAAGCTATCTGGCGTTGGTGCTCCGCTGCAAAAGATACCCCAAATGCAGCCTGGCGTTGGAGCTTGGACGCAAGAGGACATTGCCGCCTGGGAACAACCTCAAACCCGAGGTATGGCAGAAAAATAACATGGCATTGATAAAGGCCGATGACTTAAAGGAGCTCCTCGGATACCCGACGTGTAAACTCTTCGGATTTACTTCGGCGATCCTCAATATCGAAGATGAGCAGATTTGTTGAACCAGTTTTCAAGACCGACGGCCGAAGATGAATAACAGTTCGAAAGAATCAAGGAGTGTCCCCAACTTGAAGGCCGGTTCAGGGGGCTACTGACGGTGTCCTGGATTAGGGAGTACTCACCACGTCGTCTCCCGATCAGTTGGATTGGGCCGAGGACCCCGTGGCCGCATACTCATGGGCCAGTTCGGACAACCCCTGCCGCATACAAGGAAGACTTCACAAGACTTGGCGCCCAAGACAAGGACTCTCCTAAACCCTAGGCCTCGGGTGTCTTATATAAACCGAGGCCAGGCTAGTCAATAGACAATCTCATATCTATTACCATCTCGTGGTAGACACATGTACTCTGTACTATCCCCATATGAATACAATCAAAAGCAGAACGTAGGGTTTTACCTCCATCAAGAGGGCCCGAACCTGGGTAAAATCCGTGTCCATGTTACCATCGCTCCAAGATGCCTAGCTTAGGACCCCTACTACAAGATACGCCGGATATTAAACCGACAGCAGCTTGTTTCTTATGAGCGGGGACATATTTACCAGAGAAGTAATAAATCATATCTTGGGGACTATGCACACAACCAGGATCAAGAGAATTAAACCATATCTTAGCATCACCCTTTAATGAGAACGGAAATAATTTAAGGATATAATAATAGCGAGTCTTCTCATCATTAGTGAACAGGATGGATATATCATTTAATTTAGTAAGATGTGCCACAACAGTTTCAGATTCATAGCCATAGAAAGGATCAGATTCAACTAAAGTAATTATCTCAGGATCAACAGAGAAATCATAATCCTTATCAGTAACAAAGATGGGTGAAGTAGCATAAGCAGGATCATATTTCATTCTAGCATTCAAAGTTTTTTGTTTCAGCTTAGCTAATAATTTCTTAAGATCACTCGTATCATTGAAAGCAAGAAAATCTCTAGCAGTTTCTTCATCCATAACATAGCCCTCAGGCACAACAAGTAATTCATATCTAGGGGGAGAATCTTCATCATCACTTTCATCAATATTATTAGTTTCAATAATTTCATTCGCTCAAGCCCTAGCAAGTTGTTCATCAAGAAATTCACCAAGTGGCACAGTAATATCAAGCATAGAAGTAGTTTCATCATAAGTAGCATGCATAGCAGAAGTGGCATCATCAATAACATGCGACATATCAGAATTAATAGCAGAAGCAGGTTTAGGTGTCGCAAGCTTACTCAAAATAGAAGGTGAATCAAGTGCAGAGCTAGATGGCAGTTCCTTACCTCCCCTTGTAGTTGAGGGATAGATCTTGGTTCTTGGATCTTTTAAGTTCTTCATAATGATAAGCAGATATAAATCCCAAGTGACTCAAAGAATAGAGCTATGCTCCCCGGCAACAGCGCCAGAAAATAGTCTTGATAACCCACAAGTATAGGGGATCGCAACAGTTTTCGAGGGTAGAGTATTCAACCCAAATTTATTGATTCGACATAAGGGGAGCCAAAGAATATTCTCAAGTATTACTAGCTGAGTTGTCAATTCAACCACACCTGGAAACTTAATATCTGCAGCAAGGTATTTAGTAGCAAAGTAATATGATAGTAGTGGTAACGGTGGTAAAAGGTAATGGTAGCAAAAGTAATATTTTTGGTGTTTTATAGTGAGGATAACAATAGCAACGGAAAAGTAAATAAGCGAAGAACAATATATGGAAAGCTCGTAGGCAATGGATCGGTGATAGAGAATTATGCCGGATGCGGTTCATCATGTAATAGTCATAACCTAGGGTGACATAGAACTGGCTCCAGTTCATCAATGTAATGTAGGCATGTATTCTGAATATAGTCATACATGCTTATGGAAAGAACTTGCATGACATCTTTTGTCCTACCCTCCCGTGGCAGCGGGGTCCTAATGGAAACTAAGGGATATTAAGGCCTCCTTTTAATAGAGTACCAGACCAAAGCATTAACACATAGTGAATACATGAACTCCTCAAACTACGGTCATCACCGGTAAGTATCCCAATTATTGTCACTTCGGGGTTAACGGATTGTAACAGATAATAGGTGACTATAGAATTGCAAGATAGGATCAAGAAATCTCATATATTGATGAAAACATAATAGGTTCAGATCTGAAATCATGGAACTCGGCCCTAGTGACAAGCATTAAGCATAGAAAAGTCATAGCAACATCAATCTCAGAACATAGTGGATACTAGGGATCAAACCCTAACAAAACTAACTCGATTACATGATAAATCTCATCCAACCCATCACTGTCCAGCAAGCCTACGATGGAATTACTCACGCACGGCGGTGAGCATCATGAAATTGGTGATAGAGGATGGTTGATGATGACGATGGCGACGGATTCCCCTCTCCGGAGCCCCGAACGGACTCCAGATCAGCCCTCCCGAGAGAGTTTAGGGCTTGCGGCGGCTCCGTATCGTAAAACACGATGAATCCTTCTCCTTGGTTTTTTTCGCCTCGGAAGTGAATATATGGAGTCAAGGTTGCGGTTGGTGGAGCTTCAGGGGGCCCACGAGGCAGGGGGCGCACCCAGGGGGCAGGCGCGCCCCCACCCTCGTGGACAGGTGGAGGCCCCCTGACGTGGATCTTCCTGCCAATATTTATTATTTATTCCAAAATAATTCTCCATTGATTTTCAGGTCATTCCGAGAACTTTTATTTCTGCACAAAAATAACACCATGGCAATTCTGCTGAAAACAGCGTCAGTCCGGGTTAGTTCCATTCAAATCATGCAAGTTAGAGTCCAAAACAAGGGCAAAAGTGTTTGGAAAAGTAGATACGACGGAGACGTATCACGGGCCCATTCATTCTTGCCAGCGATGCTACCCAGATTTTCTTTGTGGAAGACCCCTTGCATAAGAACGGCCATTTAGTGATGCATAGGAAGAGAAGGGTACTGGGTGTCGATGATGTTGCCGATCAGGACGAGTACAATGAATTTGATGAGTTGCCAGCAAAGGGATCGCGCACCAGTGCAACAGAGAAGCGTAAAATCATCAAAAATCCCAAGTTCATTCGGGGTCAACTTAATGATCCCAGTTCCCCCATGTACATGGGAATTAAGCTGTAAGACTAGTCTTTATGCCTACCCTGCAACTTAATTCGTTCAATTTAGAACTGTCGCGTGTACTGAATTTGTGAGTTATGCCCGGTTTTCTGTTGATGTAAGAACCGTTAATAGGTTAACCTTGATATGATGTCATCTCAGGCAATTAATATGAACTGCTTTTTGTTATTATTATTATTATTATTATTATATCATAGAGGTAGCACACTCAATCGATCTCACTACAGTATGTGTGAACAAAATATGCAATCTGGTTTGCGAGTAGCACACGGTTCGTTGATGAAAGCCGTGTGCCGACCAAACCCCGCCACCCCGCCCACGATCTGAGTCGTGCTTTCTGATTGGCCAGAACCCAAACCCCACGGATCGTACGTCTGGACCGTTGGATGCTCCCAATCGAACGGAGATCCTCATCCCTTTCGATAGCACATGCAATTCCGGTTGTAATTTTATTTTTATGCACAAAATGCACATTAATCTCAAAACATGTCTTAAGTATAGCTAATGATACCTGAAATGCGCCAGAAAATCAAACCCGTGGTATAATAGTGATTGCGTACCGTGGAAATTTTTATGAGGCCAAACGATGAAGTCACTGACCACAGGAGTTTGAATTGACACGTCTCCTTTTGGAAAACCATGATCCTTCATGTGAGATGCTCCGGTTTGGAAGGAGTGGTCATCAAAACTTGTGCCAAACTTTACCATTTTTTCCACGGGGTCGTGAGAGCATGCCACAGGCACAGATTGATTTTGATGATGTCTGAACTCCATCTGATTTTTTTTGTAACTAAAATACCAACTAGGCCTACGCCAGTGGCCACACCTCGCGGCTGAAATGTTTGAAACTTCTCCCCGCTTCTCGAACAAACGGATGAAAACTCACAAAGCGACGCACAAATGATCTGTACACCTTTGCTAGGCTGATAGTAATGGGGTATCATAGCTAGTATCATGCATGCCAACTAGGTAATTTTGATGAGTTGTCATAGAATTAATTAAATGAAGAAAGAGAGGGTTAAGTATCATATCATGAAACTGTATCATAATAAATGTTATGCTACTATGTGTCATGCATGACAATATAAATAAAGTACTACATATGATACTAGCTACTCTATGATACTATGCATTAGAGCAAGTAAGTACACAATAGAGTGACATAAGACTAGCGACAATGGGTAGTAACATAGAATGTTACTAGTCTATGTTACTACCTCTATAGTGGGGAGTAACATATATGTAGCAACATGCAACACTTCATTTATTAGGCTATAGACTCATCTTGCCTTGAGATGTGTGATGTTACTCAGACTAGCCACAATGGGTAGTAACATAGACTAGTAACATGCCCATGTGTTACTAGTATATGTTACTACCTCTATAGTGGGGAGTAACATATATGTGTGGTAACATGCAACACTTCATTTATTAGGCTATAGACACATCTTGCCTTGATATGTACATGTGATATTACTCATACTACTAGTAACTAGCTATGTTACTACTTTCCTCTCTTTCTTCATTTATTGCTTGCCACATCATATACTTAATTTATCTAGATATGTGTGATGTTACTACCTATGTTACTCCCATTGTGGGTAGTATCATACTATAGTAAGACTATACCCACAGTGGGAGTAACATAGGTAGTAACATCACACCTATCCACTTTCCTCCATTTCTTCATTTATTGCTTGCCACATCATCTATTTTATCTAGATATGTGTAATGTTACTACCTATGTTACTCCCACTGTGGGTAGTCTGGCTATAAGGAATAGAATAATATATATGTGCTTATTAGTTGGAGGAAAGAGAAGAGAAGTGGGCTCTTGGTTAGTAGAGCCAGCTGCAACACGAGACCCAAGACACTTTGTGAGGATGTAAGGTGGGCCAACTATTGATAAACTAGTACATATATTAAACTTATTATTGTACATGCCCGCTAAGAGGTTGGCTGTATATGACATGGCAACTTCTTATAGCCGACCATTGGTTGTATTATTAACCATGCATGCTCTTAGTGAGGTAGCTAGTATATCATAGATGACTAACTAGTATCAGACTAGCCACAGTGGGAGTAACTTCAGCAGTAACACCGACTCCAACTCAGCAAACTTGCTTATGTGGCAATAAGTTAACGAGGAGAGATATATTTTCAGTAACTTAGCTAGTTACTGTAGCATCCATGTCCCAATGCAATATGAGTCTGTAAAATAAGAAATGAAGCTTTGCATGACACTGTACTTATGTTACTACCCACTATGAATGTAGTAACATATATAGTCTAGGGATATGTGTATGTTACTAGTGTACTACTCTCCATTGTGCCTAGTCTCACACTCCCTCCTTTCCGGTTTAGGCTGGTTGTAATGGTATTATCATAAGCAGTATCATGCATGCCAACTAGACTTTCTGGATGATGTGGCACACAAGAGAGGACGTGGTACCGTGTCATATTAAATGTTGTACTACTACTTTGTGTGATGCATGACAATTAGTAAGTCAACCTAAGATGTTAACTTATGATACTATGCATTATGGAACTAGTATACTAGCTACACTCTATCATATATATGCATCCATGATACTACTAGTGTATATATATAATACTCCCCATTACAACCAGCCTTATAGGGCTCAATTCATAAATACGGTCATCTATGATATATACTCCCTCCATAAACTAATATAAGAGCATTTAGGTCACTATTTAGTAATCTAAACGCTCTTATATTAGTTTATAGAGGGAGCTAGTACTACTCTATGATACTATATATGCACTATGAAGGTACGTACGTAGTATCATACACTAGTATCATATGCATGATACTATATATATAGTATATGATACTCCCCACTATATAAGGCTGGCCATAGTGGCCGACGTTGTCATGGACTCGGAAATAACAAGTATACTGATGTGGCAAAGAATTAAATATATATAAAGAGGGTTAGAGTAACATTTAGTAGGTAGATACCACATCATATTAAATGCGATGCTAATTTGTGTCATGCATGGCAATAAATATGATCTATATATGATACTATACTCTATGTATTATACTATGCGCTATAATTAATTAAAGGTAGTATCATACACTAGTATCATATGTACTGTATATTCATGATACTAGTATATGACACTCTCCACTATACACATGATTGCTTACCATGGAAAAAAATTGGAGGCGAAATGATGAACTCATGTTTTCATTCGAACAAAAATATGATGTTAGGTAATGTAAATGTTTTCAAAGAGCACACGGTTCACTCACGAAAGCTGTGTGTCCACTAAACTGTGGCCGATGCACCCCCCCACCCCCTGCCACGCGCGCGATCTGAGTCGTGCGTTCTGATTGTCCAGAAACCAAACCCCATGGATCATACGTCTGCACCGTTGGATTCTCCTTGATCGAACGGCGATTTCATCCCTTTCGACAACACATGTACATGTTTTCAAATAGCCCCTCCCCAAAAAATGTTTTCAAATAGCATAGGGTTCACACACGAAAGCCGTGTTCCTACCAAACCGTGGCCGATGCCCCCCCCCTCACTGCGCGCGCGATCTGAGTCGTGCGTTCTGATTGGCCAGAACCCAAACCCCACGGATCGTACATCTGCACCGTTGGATGCTCCTAGATTGAACGACAATCCTCATCCCTTTCGACAGGAAATGTAGTCCGGCTAGGAATTGATTTATATGCCAACATGCACGGTAAATGCCAAAAAATGTCTTACATATAGCACACGAGACCTGAAATGCGCTGGCAAATCAAACCCATGATAAAATTGTGATTGGTTTACGTGCGAAAAATTTAGAGGCGAAACAATGAACTCAAGTCTTCATTTCAAAATTAGTACGTCTTCATTTCAAACGAAATTATTCTGTTTGTGCACACGAGCGCTTAGAGGCAACCGTTTGCATAGGCCTCTCCGCGCACGCGGCGACCGGGGATATTTTCACCCTTTTCACCTAGGCCACCAACACCCCCCACCGTCCGCCCGCATTTCACTCAACTAGTCCACCCAATCTCCTTCACTGGCTCCCCCCTCCCCCAGATCCATAGAAGAACCCTCTCCAGCGCCACCGTGCTCACCCCGGTCGTGTGCCAGCTCTTCGGCGTCAAGCCTACCTCCACTGTCGTTCCCAACACGCGGTGGCCCGCGCCTCGCCGTCTTTGTTTCCTCGCCAGCCACCCTCAAGCATATCGATGCAGTGACCCTCGCCTCTCATGTGGTCCGACCGGGTTTGGATTAAGAAGCCTGTTAGTTACTGCTCTCCATCGCGGTGAGGCATATTTCCTCACAATCCCTCTTCCAATTTCGTTCTGTATGTTCCTGATACGTCTCCAACATATCTATAATTTTTTATTGTTCCATGCTATATTATATTCTGTTTTGGACATTATTGGGCTTTATTATACACTTTTATATTATTTTTGGGACTAACCTATTAACCAGAGGCCCAACCCAGAATTGCTGTTTTTTTGCCTATTTTAGGGTTTCGCAGAAAAAGAATATCAAACGGAGTCCAAACGGAATGAAACCTTCGGGAACGTGATTTTCAGAGCAAACGTGATCCAGAGGACTTGGACCCTACGTCAAGACATCAACCAGGAGGCCACGAGGTAGGGGGCGCACCTACCCCCCCCCCCCAGGCGTGCCCTCCACCCTCGTGGGCCCCCTGTTGCTCCACCGACGTACTCCTTCCTCCTATATGTACCTACGTACCCCTAAACTACCAGATACGGAGCCAAAACCCTAATTCCACCGCCGTAACTTCCTGTATCCACGAGATCCCATCTTGGGGCCTGTTCCGGAGCTCCGCCAAAGGGGGCATCGATCACGGAGGGCTTCTACATCAACACCATAGCCCTTCCAATGAAGTGTGAGTAGTTTACTTCAGACCTTCGGGTCCATAGTTATTAGCTAGATGGCTGCTTCTCTCTTTTTTGGATCTCAATACAAAGTTCTCCCCCTCTCTTGTGGAGATCTATTCGATGTAATCTTCTTTTGCGTTGTGTTTGTTGAGACCGATGAATTGTGGGTTTATGATCAAGTTTATCTATGAACAGTATTTGAATCTTATCTGAATTCTTTTATGTATGATTGGTTATCTTTGCAAGTTTCTTCGAATTATCAGTTTGGTTTGCCCTACTAGATTGATATTTCTTGCAATGGGAGAAGTGCTTAGCTTTGGGTTCAATCTTGCGGTGTCCTTTCCCAGTGACAGTAGGGGCAGCAAGGCACATATTGTATTGTTGCCATCGAGGATAACAAGATGGGGTTTATATCATATTGCATGAGTTTATCCCTCTACATCATGTCATCTTGCTTAAAGAGTTACTCTGTTCTCTTGAACTTAATACTCTAGATGCATGCTGGATAGCGATCGATGTGTGGAGTAATAGTAGTAGATGCAGGCAGGAGTCGGTCTACTTGTCTCGGACGTTATACCTATAAACATGATCATACCTAGATATTCTCATAACTATGCTCAATTCTGTCAATTGCTCAACAGTAATTTGTTCAGCCACCGTAAATACTTATGCTCTTGAGAGAAGCCACTAGTGAAACCTATGGCCCCCGGGTCTATCTTCCATCATATTAATCTTCCAACACTTAGTTATTTTCCTTTGCCTTTTATTTTACTTTGCATCTTTATCATACAAATACCAAAAATATTATCTTATCATATCTATCAAATCTCACTCTCGTAAGTGACCGTGTAGGGATTGACAACCCCTTATCGCGTTGGTTGCGAGGATTTATTTGTTTGTGTAGGTGCGAGGGACTCGTGCGTGGCCTCCTACTGGATTGATAACGTGGTTCTCAAAAACTAAGGGAAATACTTACGCTACTTTGCTGCATCACCCTTTCCTCTTCAAGGGAAAACCAACACAAGTGCTCAAGAGGAAGCAAGAAGGATTTCTGGCGCCGTTGCCGGGGAGGTCTACGCAAAAGTCAACACACCAAGTACCCATCACAAACCCTTATCTCCCGCATTACATTATTTGCCATTTCCCTCTCGTTTTCCTCTCCCCCACTTCACCTTTGTCATTTTATTCGCCCTCTCTCTCTCTCTCTCCATCCTCCCTCTCTTTCTCTATTTGCCTCTTTTTTTCCCTTGCACGTTCTGCCGTTATGTCTGAAATTGGGGAAATTATTGTCGATATGGACAATAATAATATCATGAAAAATTCTGATGCTCCTGCTGAAGAACCCCCTATCTTACATACAAAAAAATTCCATATTGGTAGTGGTAATATTTTTGGAAAATGAGTTATTCAAGATTTCTTTACTTGCGCCGGTGCTTTGCCTTCTATGGGTAGCTCTATCCTTCATAGAACTAGTAGTCTTGTGGACGCTATCGCTATGCTTGTATTTGAACTTTAAAGACAATTTATGCACTTGCATCCTTGCATACAAAGGATTTTCTTAGAATTTTCTAATATTGAGCATTCTTCTGTTAAGCGTGCCGCTACTATCTTTTTGGCTCGTGAGTTTAGATTCATAATAAAAGAGGCCAAAGAAATCTTTGCACATTATAGGGTGGACGCTTGCCGTCCTCCCATAGAGGCTATCCTTTTTGATCAAGAAGAAATAATGTGTTTTCAATCTCTAGACTATGTTGCTTTCAATGAAAATCTTAGAAAAAGGGTTCTTACCGATGTTCTAGTTGATAGAATTTCTGAACTTAATAATGATTTGGCTATTCAAAATAATGAACTAGGATATTCTCTTGAGTATAGGCTCACAAAGTTCTGTCAAAAGAATGCTTATAATGATGAATTGGTTGTGCAATACAAAGGGCCAAAGGAGGAACCTATACCTCCCAAAGTTGATCTTGGGGACTTCTGTCCCATTAAATTTAGCCCTTTAGATTAATTTTGCTTTCCTCAAAGAAAACTTGCTGCCGAACTTAGATAATATGAAATGAGTTTTAATGATCTATCTTATTATTATGGCAATACCTAGATCTATCCTTGCTTTTATGCCTAGTTAGGGGCGTTAAACGATAGCGCTTGTTGGGAGGCAACCCAATTTTATTTTTATTCCTTGATTTTTGCTCCTGTTTAGTAATAAATAATTTATCTAGACTCTGTTTTGGTTGTGTTTTTTGTGTTTAATTAGTGTTTGTGCTAAGTATAACCGTTGGGAAAACTTGGGGAAAGTCTTTTTAATCTTGCTGTAAAAAGCAGAAACTTTAGCGCTCACGAGAATTGCTGCCATTTTTATTTGGAAAGTTCTATTTAGTTAATTATTTTTGCAGATGATTAATAGATAAATTACCCACGTCCATAAATTTATTTTAGAATTTTGGGGGTTCCAGATCTTGCGTTAGCTACAGATTACTACAGACTGTTCTGTTTTTGACAGATTCTGTTTTTCGTGTGTTGTTTGCTTATTTTGATGAATCTATGGCTAGTAAAATAGTTTATAAACCATAGAGAAGGTGGAATACAATATGTTTAACACCAATATAAATAAAGAATGAGTTCATTACAGTACCTTGAAGTGGTTGTTTTGTTTTCTTTCGCTCACGGAGCTCACGAGATTTTCTACTTTAAGTTTTGTGTTGTGAAGTTTTAAAGTTTTGGGTAAAGATTTGATGGATTATGGAACAAGGAGTGGCAAGAGACTAAGCTTGGGGATTCCCATGGCACACCAAGATAATCTAAGGACACCTAAAAGCCAAAGCTTGGGGATGCCCCGGAAGGCATCCCCTCTTTCGTCTACTTCCATCGGTAACTTTATTTGGAGCTATATTTTTATTCACCACATGATATGTGTTTTGCTTGGAGCGTATTGTATTATTTGAGTCTTTATTTTTTAGTTTTCCACAATCATACTTGCTGTACACACCTTTTGAGAGAGACACACATGATTCGGAAATTGTTAGAATACGCTATGTGCTTCACTTATATCTTTTGAGTTATATAGTTTTTGCTCTAGTGCTTCACTTATATCTTTTAGAGCATGTCGGTGGATTTGTTTTATATAAACTATTGTTCTCTCATACTTCACTTAGATTATTTTGAGAGTCCTACAAAACAGAATGGTAATTTGCTTTAATTATGTTAGGCATTCAAGATCAATAATAAAAAAATTCTTATGAGTGTGTTGAATACTATGAGAAGTTTGATACTTATTAATTGTTTTGAGATATGGATGGTGATATTAGAGTCATGCTAGTTGAGTAATTGTGATTTCGAGAAATACTTGTGTTAAAGTTTGTGATTCCCGTAGCATGCACATATGGTGAACCGTTATGTGATGAATTCGGAGCATGATTTATTTATTGATTGTCTTCCTTATGAGTGGCGGCCGAGGACGAGCGATGGTATTTTCCTACCAATCTATCCCCCTAGGAGCATGCGCGTAATACTTTGCTTTGATAACTTGTAGATTTTTGCAATAAATGAGTTCTTTATGACTAAGGTTGAGTCCATGGATCATACGCACTTTTCTTCCTTCCACTATTGCTAGCCTCTCTAATACTGCGCACCTTTCGCCGATATCATACACCCACAATATACATTCCTCAAAATAGCCACCATACCTACCTGTCATGGCATTTCCATAGCCATTCCGAGATATATTGCCATGCAACTTTCCACCGTTCCGTTTACTATGACATGCTCCATCATTGTCATATTGCTTTGCGTGATCATGTAGTTGACATTGTATTTGTGGCAAAGCCACCGTTCATAATTCTTTCATACATGTCACTCTTGATTCATTGCATATCCCGGTACACCGCCAGAGGCATTCACATAGAGTCATATTTTGTTCTAAGTATTGAGTTGTAATTGTTGAGTTGTAAGTAAATAAAAGTGTGATGATCATCATTTTTAGAGCATTGACCCAGTGAGGAAAGGATGATGGAGACTATGATTCCCCCACAAGTCGGGATGAGACTCCGGACGAAAAAAAGAGGCCATAAAAAAGAGAAGGCCCAAATAAAAAAAATGAGAGAAAAGGAGAGAAGGGACAATGCTACTATCATTTTACCACACTTGTGCTTCAAAGTAGCACCACGATCTTCATAATAGAGAGTCTCCTATGTTATCACTTTCATATACTAGTGGGAATTTTTCATTATAGAACTTGGCTTGTATATTCCAATGATGGGCTTCCTCAAAATGCCCTAGGTCTTCCTGAGCAAGCGAGTTGGATGCACACCCACTTAGTTCCTTTTGTTGAGCTTTCATATACTTATAGCTCTAGTGCATCTGTTGCATGGCAATCCCTACTCACTCACATTGATATCTATTGATGGGCATCTCCATAGCCCGTTGATACACCTAGTTGATGTGAGAATATCTTCCTTTTTTGTCTCCTCCACAACCACTATTCTATTCCACCTAAAGTGCTATGTCCATGGCTCACGCTCATGTATTGCGTGAAGATTGAAAAAGTTTGAGAACACCAAAAGTATGAAACAATTGCTTGGCTTGTCATCGGGGTTGTGCATGATTTAAATACTTTGTGTGGTGAAGATGGAGCATAGGCAGACTATATGATTTTGTAGGGATAACTTTCTTGGGCCATGTTATTTTAAAGAGACATAATTGCTTAGTTAGTATGCTTGAAGTATTATTATTTCTATGTCAATATTGAACTTTTGTCTTGAATCTTTCGGATCTGAATATTCATACCAAAATTAAGAAGAATTACATTGAAATTATGCCAAGTAGCATTCCACATCAAAAATTATGTTTTTATCATTTACCTACTCGAGGACGAGCAGGAATTAAGCTTGGGGATGCTTGATGCGTCTCCAACGTATCTATAATTTTTGATTGTTCCATGCTATATTATATCTGTTTTGGACATTGTTGGGCTTTATTATACACTTTTATATTATTTTTGGGACTAACCTATTAACCGGAGGCCCAGCCCAGAATTCTTGTTTTTTTGCCTATTTTAGGGTCTCGCAGAAAAAGAATATCAAACGGAGTCCAAACGGAATGGAACCTTCGGGAACGTGATTTTTGGAGCGAACATGATCCAGAGGACTTGGACCCGACGTCAAGACATCAACCAGGAGGCCACGAGGTAGGGGGAGCGCCTACCCCCCCCCCCCCAGGAGCACCCTCCACCCTCGTGGGCCCCCTGCTGCTCCACCGACGTACTCCTTCCTCCTATATATACCTACGTACACCCAAACTACCAGATACGGAGCCAAAACCCTAATTCCACCGCCGTAACTTCCTGTATCCACGAGATCCCATCTTGGGGCCTATTCCAAAGCTCCGTCGGAGGGGGCATCGATCATGGAGGGCTTCTACATCAACACCATAGCCCTTCCGATGAAGTGTGAGTAGTTTACTTCAGACCTTTGGGTCCATAGTTATTAGCTAGATGGCTTCTTCTATCTTTTTGGATCTCAATACAAAGTTCTCCCCCTCTCTTGTGGAGATCTATTCGATGTAATCTTCTTTTTCGGTGTGTTTGTTGAGACCGATGAATTGTGGGTTTATGATCAAGTTTATCTATGAACAATATTTGAATCTTCTCTGAATTCTTTTATGTATGATTGGTTATCTTTGCAAGTCTCTTCGAATTATCAGTTTGGTTTGGCCTACTAGATTGATCTTTCTTGCAATGGAAGAAGTGCTTAGCTTTGGGTTCAATCTTGCGGTGTCCTTTCCAGTGACAGTAGGGGCAGCAAGGCACGTATTGTATTGTTGCCATCAAGGATAACAAGATGGGGTTTATATCATATTGCATGAGTTTATCCCTCTACATCATGTCATCTTGCTTAAAGAATTACTATGTTCTCTTGAACTTAATACTCTAGATGCATGCTGGATAGCGGTCGATGTGTGGAGTAATAGTAGTAGATGCAGGCAGGAGTCGGTCTACTTGTCTCGGACGTGATGCCTATATACATGATAATACCTAGATATTCTCATAACTATGCTCAATTCTGTCAATTGCTCAACAGTAATTTGTTCACCCACCGTAAATACTTATGCTCTTGAGAGAAGCCACTAGTGAAACCTATGGCCCCCGGGTCTATCTTCCATCATATTAATCTTCCAATACTTAGTTATTTCCTTTGCCTTTTATTTTACTTTGCATCTTTATCATAAAAATACCAAAAATATTATCTTATCATATCTATCAGATCTCACTCTCGTAAGTGACCGTGTAGGGACTCACAACCCCTTATCGCGTTGGTTGCGAGGATTTATTTGTTTGTGTAGGTGCGAGGGACTTGTGCGTGGCCTCCTACTGGATTGATACCTTGGTTCTCAAAAACTGAGGGAAATACTTTCGCTACTTTGCTGCATCACCCTTTCCTCTTCAAGGGAAAACCAACGAAAGTGCTCAAGAGGTAGCAGTTCCCAAATTGGTAATAAATAATGGAGAGCGTATATATGTTCATTATCTACCTTCCTTACTACATATAAGTTGTACTTGTTCTAATAAGTTACTGCCTATTTACAGATCGCGGGCACCCAAGTCACACAAACTTAACAAATTAGTCGTACATTTTCTAAATTATTGCATGGCATGTTTAGAAAGCTTGATACCAAGTTGTTAGTTTTATGCTTATCCTCCTTTCCTGAGTTTCGCATGTGTTCTCTGTAGATGCCGAGTAACAGCGACAGCACTCATTCAGGCCATGTATCTTCATTTGATTCGGACAACCCTAGGTCTTCAGCAGATTGTGAGGGATCAAGTAGTCTTGAACGGGATAGAGCTGCAGCAATTACCCTTCCGGTCAGGACACGGAGGAATGCTCCAAGGAAGCCCACACACCAGCCTAAAGGTGTATATGAAGTAACCGAGATTGATTTAAAGTCTTGGGCTCCAACTAAACCAGATAAAGCATGCATGAGGTTCAGGAGTGCGTGTGGATTTGTTGGCAGGGCAAGGCTCAACATTAATCTGCCAGGGTTTCGGAAGGCTGACACAGAAACACGGTGAAGGATAGTCCGGGAGATCATGGATCACTTCAATGTTCCAGAGCAGTGGAGAATGCAGGTGGAACACGCTGAACTGAAGAAGTCTAGGGATGCTTGGAGAAACTGGAAGCACGTGGTGTACAAGAAGTACTTGAGTGAAGGCAAGGACCCAATCCCCGCATACCCCCAAATTACAAAGGCAGACTGGGAAGAATTCAAAAGGGTCAGGGCAACTCCAGAGTTTGCTGCGAAGAGTTTCAAGCAATCGGAACTTCAGAAGAAGAACATACACCCCCACCATATGGGTGTGGCAGGATACTATGGCATGAAACTGATATGGGAACAGGAGGACAAAGAAGCAGTAGCGGCGGGTGGGAATCCGGCCTTTAGTGAAATCAAGGGCGAACACACCAGAGACTACTTGCGGGCACGTGCAAACAGGCATGATGACGAAACTTATTACTTTGAAAACGCATGTGACGCCAAACTGTATGAAGTGATGGCAGAGGCTTCCAAGATCCTTGGAAGGTTCTATAGGAACTCAGGTCCAATTGACATTCTGTCCATTGCTCTGGACACAAAAGAGCCCGTTCGCCGTGCAAGGGTATAGGTGTTAATGTCCCGCACAAGAAGGCTTTCACACTCAGCAAAGAAGAGAGGCTTGGCATGAAAAAAGCAAGGAGTGAAATGAAGCAGAATGCATTGTTTGAAAAGTTGAAGAAGGAGATTTATCCGGCTGTTCGAAAGGATGTTGAGGAGTCAATGATGATGCAGAAGACTCTAACATTGACAGATAGCCAACAGATGGGAGGGGAGGCGGGCATGTATGATGCTGCTTATTGTGCGACAACACTGCATAAGAGTAGATGTGCATCAGCTGACCCCAGCGACACTGAGACTGCAGCTGCTCGTGATGATGCTATATCTGATCTATCTGGAACGAAAGACAGACTGAAATGTGTGCTTACACATTATAAAGGTACATTAAAATGTGCAACAGCCTGGGTTTGCCCACCCTTCCTGGAATATGGCCTCTTCTTGGACAAGGTGCCATTGAAATCGGACTATGTGAAGTGTTACGTGACTGAAGTAAAGCCTGGATTCAATGAATTTGCCCTGAAGAATGTCCTAGGAGACTTCAATGAGCAAAGGACCTTGGGAGAAACACTATTACATCACATCCAATGGCCACGAAAGGAAATAGAGTTCATCGATGAGATTCCTGAAGCCCCGCTAAGAGCAACCACTGTCGCTCCTCAACTGGTGACGCTCTCCTTGCCACAGCAGCTCTCGCGGGCTGATGCATCAACCTGTGATCAGTCGGCCCGACTTTGTGGCGTACAGGCCATGTCATCCTCCGCCCCCAAGCAGCTAGTGGCAAGGCCTACAACTACTGATGACGCACCACCGGTTCAGATGTCGGCCGCTGAAGCAGCGGGGGAGACCCAGCTGCAGCACATGCACAGCAGACCAACCTGGTGGAACAGACTGCTAAGCAGTCTGATGCTTCGAAACCGCCTGCTAAGTAGTCTGTAGGTCGAGAACCGACTGCTCATTAGTCTGTCGGTCCGTGGGCGCGTGATCAGTATACCAATGCGTCAGCACTTCCTGCTCAGCAAACCAATGCGTTGGCATGGCCTCCTCAGCACACCGATAAGTTGGCACCACCTGCGCAGAAACCTGACATAGCTTCAACGCATGGTCAGCAGTCCAATGCCTCTTCTCCTACAGCCCAGCAGTCCGTCACAGCAGCACCGCCAGCTCAGTGGCTCGGCATAGATAAACAGTCTGCTAAGCAATCCGTCCAAGCTTCACCGTCTGCTCGACAGTCTACCGTGCACGCAACCAGATGCTCTGCCAGAAATTCTTCAAGTACCAAGAAGGAAGTGGACAAAAATGCTACAGCCACGACCATGAGGAAGCGTAGCGGGAGAGTGAAGAGGAAAGAGAATGATTGCCTCTTACTTAAAGCACTCATCACCTAGAACCAAATTAACAGTAGATTGTTCGAATCAGGGAGTAATATTATTTCTGACGCCATGGGTGATGAAGAAGTATGTTTGTTGCTTGCTAAAAATAAAGCATGTGTACTTGAAGCATGCAATTACATCCATGGCCAGCCATTTCTTGTTGGCGAATACTTTGACGAGTGTACTCCAGTTGCCGCGAGTTACATGAATATTGCATGGGTCAAATGTCAGAAGGTCATCACCATTTGCCAGTCCACTACAACAGAGAACATTTCTGACATGATGTTGGTTCCATCATTGTGAGTTTCAAGGACTTACATCTCTTCTTCAACTTCAACATGCTCGATGCCACTCTTGTTAGATGTGTGATTTTGTAAGTACTTAACAAACTCTGATCAACTTCTCCATACAAGGCTGTAAATGATAAACAACTAACTGCATTTTATTCCTCTCAGGGGATTGAACGCGTAGAGAAGACAAAGTGAGAGTGTGTATTTCATAGATCCTGCATTAGCAAATGGCACAACATTACATGAAAAGGACCGATGGGACTTGGCCATTAACACGGCCGTCCGTATCTTTGAAAACACGTCCCATGCAGAATCATTTCTCTAGCCATATCATGAACGGTAAGTCAAGTAAACAACCACGCATACACTGGTTGTCTTTCAGATTTCGACATCATTCGTAAGTTCATGGCTTTCTTAATATGTAGCGATCACTGGATATTGGCATTCATTGTTCCAAACAAGAACACAGTTTACTACATCGGTTCTCTCAGAGAGTCAACAAACGCTCAGGATCTGACGCATCTTCAGCAACTATTGGATAGGTATTGAATTCTATGATGTTGAAATTAATTTGCATTCACATCTGGTTCAATAATTGATGTTGTCAAAATTCATCATCATTTGCAGTGTGCTCGCATTGTGGGAAACTAAAACAGGGAACCTATTCAAGAGGAAACTACCTCTGCAGCACGAGATCGTTTCTCCGGTAACACACCGAAATCCATTATTTTCGGAAAAATTATCCAACATTCTGCAAATACCTTTCCTTACGCTAGTCAAATGTTCAAGCTTCTAAATAAACCTCTTTCTATTTTGTCCAAATAAATAATAATACATCTAACACCGGTTAGGTTGTTCCTAACAGGACAAATACATGACTAATTTTGTACAAAAAAATGCAGTGTCCTCAGCAAGAAGCAGGACCAACCTTTGTGGATACTATGTTTGCAGACACATGATCTCCATCTGCAAATCTATTGATAGTTGTGACGATCCTCGCGAATTAGTACCAGTAAGTCAATCTTAATTAATATCTTCTACTCCACTCATATGGCACATTCTGATCTTAAATATATTGCAGCTCATCTTAAAACTGAGGATCCCTAAACCGCTCCCGGCTGGTGAATAGCTGATGGTTCAGAGATTTATCAGCGACTTCTTCCTGGATCACTTCATCAATCCCACTGGTGATAATAAAGATTTCAGCATGCATTCTCCTGAAACATTGAGTAAGAGTTAGCCGCTAAACATATAACGCATGGATCCATTGTTTTCCATGTGATGAGGTCTTCGTATTTCGTACACTATGATTAATTATGTAATGCATATATGTGTGGACAAATCATTGGAATTTAGTCACCATATGTTCAATTGCAATTGTTGCGAAATCTGATGAATGTTCTTCCTGTGGACACTATTTTTTCAATTGAATATTGTGGCGAATTTGCTTTTTGTGTGCCGATTCAAAATGTGATATTTTTGTTTATTTGTTCAATTGAATATTGTGGCAAATTTGCTTTTTGCGTGCCAATTCAAAATGGAATATTTTTTTTAACCTGGCAATTGCTCCGCACATGGTTCAACTAAATGAGTGTGTGCGATCCACATCGAAAAGCATATGTCAATCATAGCGGAACTGTCGGTGATACACCGTAAATCGCAAACGATTTGCAGCGCTACTACGTGTGCATAGGTTCTCTGGAACCATTTGTGATATCGCATTATTGCACACGAGAACTGAGAGTAAACCGTGCCCAATGTAAAATACAGTCCCAGTCATATTTTTTTAGGAAACATGTGGGATCCCAAACGAAAAGCACATGCCACTCTTGCGGCAACCGTCGGTGATACCTAACCTATCACAAACGGTCTATGGAACTTGTATGTGTGCGAAGGGGCTCCTGAACCGTTTGTGAAAGAACATTATCATAGACGATAATTGTTGGAAAACGTGTGCGATGGAGTCTAGCATGGCAGACGGGTTAAGCAGAAAACTTGTGTGCGATAGGGCACAAATCGCACACAGTTCATATGTTGGCCCGTGTGCCTTACATACTGTTTCCCAAACAGTTTGTTATGATAGGCCGTATGGTTTCACTGCGTCATTAGAAACGCTTAATCACTGATACCACACGTGCGAAAGAATTTAGTGTGTGCTGCATCACAGACGATTACATTTTGGAAGGCCTCTGGATCACTGTTCCATATCCCCGACGGTTTCTGGGTCGTGTGGGAAGGACCCCCTATCACACACACTCACTTCGCGATGGTTCCAAAGGCCGTCGCGGAAAGGGGTTAAAAACCATTTGTTTAGGACCGACGCGCACCAGTGATCAAGTCATTCCAAAAGTCCATCCATATGGAGTTTGTTCATGTGCTTTACACCAATATGACCTAAACGTCAGTGCCACAAATATGTTGCACTATCATTATCAACTTTGCATCTTTTGGCATCAATATTATGAATATCTGTATCACCACGATCGAAATTCAACAAAAATAGACCACTCTTCAAGGGTGCATGACCATAAAAGATCTTACTCATATAAATAGAACAACCATTATTCTCTGATTTAAATGAATAACCACCTCGCATCAAACAAGATCCAGATATAATGTTCATGCTCAATGCTGGCATCAAATAACAATTATTTAGGTCTAAAACTAATCCTGGAGGTAGATGTAGAGGTAGCATGCCGACGGTGATCGCACCGACCTTGGAACCATTCCCAACGCGCATCGTCACCTCTCCTTAGCCAATCTTCGTGTAATCCGTAGCCCTGATACGTCTCCAACGTATCTATAATTTTTTATTGTTCCATGCTGTTATATTATCATTCTTGGATGTTTTATAATCATTTTATAGTCATTTTATCTCATTTTTCGGGACTAACCTATTGGCATAGTGCCAAGTGCCAGTTGTTGTTTTTTTGCATGTTTTTACATCACAGGAAATCAATATCAAACAGAGTCCAAACACCGCGAAACTTTTTTGGACTTTTTATGGACCAAAAGACCACCAGTGGGCCAGCGAAGCACCTGGGGTTGCCCCAAGGGGGGCACAACCCACCAGGGCACGCCTGGGGGCCAAGGCATGCCCAGGTGGATTGTGCCCACCTCGATGGCCTCCCGCACCCCCTCTTTACCCTATAAATTCCCAAATATTCCGAACACCCTTCGGGTTAACCTAGATCAGAAGTTTTGCCGCCGCAAGGCTCTGTAGCCACCTAAAACCAATCTAGACCCCGTTCTGGCACCCTGCCGGAGGGGGGAATCATCTCCGGTGGCCATCTTCACCATCCCGGCGGCCACCACGATGAGGAGGGAGTAGTCCACCCTCGGGGCTGAGGGTTTGTACCAGTAGCTATGTGTTTAATCTCTTTCTCTCTCTCTCTCTCTCTCTCTCGTGTTTTTGAGATGTGATACGTCTCCAACGTATATATAATTTTTTTATTGTTCTATGCTATTATATTATCTGTTTTGGATGCTAATGGGCTTTATTTTACACTTTTATATTATTTTTGGTACTAACCTATTAACTGGAGGCCCAACCCGAATTGCTGGTTTTTTGCCTATTTTAGAGTTTCGTCGAAAAGGAATATCAAATGGAGTCCAAATGGAATGAAACCTTCGAGAGCGTTATTTTTGGAACGAACGTGATCCAGGAGACTTGGAGTGGATGTCAAGAAACAATCGAGGAGGCCATGAGGCAGGGGGCATGCCCACCCCCCTGGGCGCGCCCTCCACCCTCGTGGGCTCCTTGTTGCTTCACCGACCTACTTATTCCTCCTATATATATATCCATATACCCCGCAAACATCCAGGAGCACCACGAAACCCTATTTCCACCACCGCAACCTTCTGTACCCAAGAGATCCCATCTTGGGGCCTTTTCCGGAGCTCCGCCGGAGGGGGCATTGATCACGGAGGGCCTCTACATCAACTCCATGGCCCCTCCGATGATGTGTGAGTAGTTTACTTCAGACCTTCGGGTCCATAGCTAGTAGCTAGATGGCTTCTTCTCTCTCTTTGCATCTCAATACAAAGTTCTCCTCGATTCTCTTGGAGATCTATTCAATGTAATCTTCTTTTGCGGTGTGTTTGTCGAGATCCGATGAATTGTGGGTTTATGATCAAGTTTATCTATGAACAATATTTGAATCTTCTTTGAATTCTTTTTTGTATGATTGGTTTATCTTTGAAAGTCTCTTCGAATTATCAGTTTGGTTTGGCCTGCTAGATTGATCTTTCTTGCAATGGGAGAAGTGCTTGGCTTTGGGTTCAATCTTGCGGTGCTCGATCCCAGTGACAGAAAGGGAAACGACATGTATTGTATTGTTGCCATCGAGGATAAAAATATGGGGTTTACATCATATTGCATGAGTTTATCCCTCTACATAGTGTCATCTTGCTTAAGGCGTTACTCTGTTCTTATCAAATTCATACTCTAGATGCATGTTGGATAGCGGTCGATATGTGGAGTAATAGTAGTAGATGCAGAATCGTTTCAGTCTACTTGTCTCCGACGTGATGCCTATATACATGATCATGCCTAGATATTCTCATAATTATTCGCTTTTCTATCAATTGCTCGACAGTAATTTGTTCACCCACCGTAATGCTTATGCTATCTTGAGAGAAGCCTCTAGTGAAACCTATGGCCCCCGGGTCTATTTTCCATCATACAAGTATCCAATTTATTTTATTTTGCAATCTTTACTTTCAATCTATATCATAAAAATACCAAAAATACTTATCTTATTATTATCATCTCAATCAGATCTCACTCTTGCAAGTGGCCATGAAGGTATTGACAACCCCTTTATCGCGTTGGTTCCGAGGTTCTTATTTGTTTGTGTAGGTACGAGGTGACTTGCCCGTGGTCTCCTACTGGATTGATACCTTGGTTCTTAAAAACTGAGGGAAATACTTATGCTGCTTTACTACACCACCCTTTCCTCTTCAAGGGAAAACCAACGCATTGCTCAAGAAGCAGCAAGAAGGATTTCTGGTGTTGTTGCCGGGGAGATCTACGCGAAATCAATACATGCCAAGTACCCATCACAACTCTTATCCTTCGCATTACATTATTTGTCATTTGCCTCTCGTTTTCCACTCCCCCACTTCACCCTTGTCATTTTATTCGCCCTCTCCTTTCCGTTCGCCTCTTTTTCGCTTGCCTCGTCATTATGGCTAGTCCTTTATCTACTCCTTTGTCTCCCGAGAATGAAGTTCTTAATTTTAAACAAAGGGAAGGAGAAAATCTAAAATATGCTTGGTATAGAATTTGCAATGCGCAAAATAGATCTACTAGGAAGCAATCTACTTATGTTCTTCTTCGCAATTTTTATAGGTGTCTTATTGGAGAATTGCCTACCAAAGATGACAATACCTAGATCTATCCTTGCTTTTATGCCTAGCTAAGGGCGTTAAACGATAGCACTTGTTGGGAGGCAACCCAATTTTATTTTTATGCCTTGCTTTTTGCTCCTGTTTAGTAATAAATAATTTATCTATCCTATGTTTTGGTTGTGTTTTTGTGTTTACTTAGTGTTTGTGCCAAGTATAACCGTTGGGAAGACTCGGGGAAAGTCTTTTTGATCTTGCTGTAAAAAACAGAAACTTTAGCGCCCACGAGAATTACTGCCATTTTTATTGGAGAGTGATATTTAGTTAATTCTTTTTGAAGATGATTAATAGATAAATTTATCATGTCCAGAAATTTATTTTAGAATTTTTGAGGTTCCATAAGTGGTCTAAACCTACAGATTACTACAGACTGTTCTGTTTTTGACAGATTCTGTTTTTCGTGTGTTGTTTGCTTATTTTGATGAATCTATGGCTAGTAATAGAGTTTATGAACCATAGAAAAGTTGGAATACATTAGGTTTAACACCAATATAAATCAAGAATGAGTTCATTACAGTACCTTGAAGTGGTGGTTTGTTTTCTTTTACTAACGGAGCTCACGAAGATTTTCTTTTAAGTTTTGTGTTGTGAAGTTTTCAAGTTTTGGGTAAGGATTTGATGGATTATGGAACAAGGAGTGGCAAGAGCCTAAGCTTGGGGATGCCCAAGGCACCCCAAGGTAAAATCCAAGGACACCAAAAAGCCTAAGCTTGGGGGTGCCCCGGAAGGCATCCCCTCTTTCGTCTTCATCTATCGATAACTTTACTTGGAGCTATATTTTTATTCGCCACATGATATGTGTTTTGCTTGGAGCATCTTGTATGATTTGAGTCTTTGCTTTTTAGTTTACCACAATAATCCTTGCTGTACACACCTTTTGGGAGAGACACACATGAATTGGAATTTATTAGAATACTCTATGTGCTTCACTTATATCTTTTGAGCTATATAGTTTTTTTGCTCTAGTGCTTCGCTTACATCTTTTAGAGCACGGCGGTGGTTTTATTTTAAGAAATAATTGATCTATCATGCTTCACTTATATCATTTTGAGAGTCCTTTAGAACAGCATGGTAATTCACTTTGGTTATAAATTTTAAATGCTAAGAGAAGTTAGATGCTTGATAGATGGTTTTGAGATATAACGGTGGTAATATTGGAAGTGTGCTAGTTGAGTAATTGTGAAATTGATGAATACTTGTGTTGAAGTTGGCAAGTCCCATAGCATGCATGTATGGTGAACGTTATGTGACAAATTTGAAGCATGGGGAGTTCTTTGATTGCTTTCCTTATGAGTGGCGGTCGGGGACGAGCGATGGTCTTTTCCTACCAATCTATCCCCCTAGGAGCATGCGCGTAGTGCTTGGTTTTGATGACTTGTAGATTTTTGCAATAAGTATGTGAGTTCTTTATGACTAATGTTGTGTCCATGGATTATACGCACTCTCACCCTTCCACCATTGCTAGCCTCTTCGATACCGTGCATTGCCCTTTCTCACCTCGAGAGTTGGTGCAAACT
The DNA here is from genome assembly GCF_018294505.1 of Triticum aestivum. NCBI lineage: Eukaryota > Viridiplantae > Streptophyta > Magnoliopsida > Poales > Poaceae > Triticum > Triticum aestivum. The sequence goes on along the minus strand of NC_057797.1, from coordinate 417,752,988 downwards.
TCGCCGGTGCATCCAACCCCCGTGATATGATATGCTCTATCACACATAAGCCTCCTTATATCTTCCTCAAAACAGCCACCATACCTACCTATTATGGCATTTCCATAGCCATTCCGAGATATATTGCCATGCAACTTTTCACCATTCCATTTATTATGACACGCATCATCATTGTCATATTGTTCTGCATGATCATGTAGTTGACATCATATTTGTGGCAAAGCCACCATTCATAATTTTTTCATACATGTCACTCTTGATTCATCGCAATCCCGGTACACCGCCGGAGGCATTCACATAGAGTCATATTTTTTTCTAAGTATCGAGTTGTAATTCTTGAGTTATAAGAAAACAAAAGTGTGATGATCATCATTAGAGCATTGTCCCATGTGAGGAAAGGATGATGGAGACTATGATTCCCCCACAAGTCGGGATGAGACTCCGGACGAAAAAAAAAGAAAAAAAGGGAAGAAAAGAGGCCAAAAAAAAGAATGCCCAAATAAAAAAAGGAAAAAATAAATAAATGAGAGAAAAAGAGAGAAGGGACAATGTTACTATCCTTTTTCCACACTTGTGCTTCAAAGTAGCACCATGATCTTCATGATAGAGAGTCTCTTATTCTGTCACTTTCATATACTAGTGGGAATTTTTCATTATAGAACTTGGCTTGTATATTCCAATGATGGGCTTCCTCAAATGCCCTAGGTCTTCGTGAGCAAGCGAGTTGGATTCACGCCCACTTAGTTTCTTTGATGAGCTTTCATATATTTATAGCTCTAGTGCATCCATTGCATGGCAATCCCTACTCCTTGCATTGGCATCAATCGGTGGGCATCTCCATAGCCCATTGATTATCCGCGTCAATGTGAGACGTTCTCCCTTTTTGTCTTCTCACACAACCTCAATCATCATATTCTATTCCACCCATAGTGCTATGTCCATGGCTCGCGCTCATATATTGCGTAAAAGTTGAAAGAGTTTGAAAAGGCTAAGTATGAAACAATTGCTTGGCTTGTCATCAGGGTTGTGCATGATTGAGAGCATTTTGTGTGATGAAAATGAAGCATGGCCAAACTATATGACTTTGTAGGGATAAGTTTTCTTTGGCTATGGTATTTTGATAAAGACATAATTGCTTGATTAGCATACTTGGAGTATTACTATTTTTATGTCAACAATAAACTTTTATCTTGAATCTTTCGGATCTGAACATTCATGCCACAATAGAGAAAAATACATTGAAGAATATTCTAGAAAGCATTCCACATCAAAAATTCTATTTTTATCATTTACCTACTCGAGGACGAGCAGGAATTAAGCTTGGGGATGCTGATACGTCTCCAACGTATCTATAATTTTTGACTGTTCCATGCTATTATATTATCTGTTTTGGATGTTAATGGGATTTATTTTACACTTTTATATTATTTTTGGGACTAACCTATTAACCGGAGGCCCAGCCCAAATTGCTGTTTTTTTGCCTATTTTAGAGTTTCGCCGAAAAGGAATATCAAACGGAGTCCAAACGGAATGAAACCTTCGGGAGCGTTATTTTTGGAACAAACGTGATCCGGGAGACTTGGAGTGGACATCAAGAAACAATCGAGGAGGCCACGAGACAGGGGGCGCGCCCACCCCCCTGGACGCGCCCTCCACCCTCGTGGGCCCCTCGTTGCTCCACCGACCTACTTCTTCCTTATATATACCCCGCAAACATCCAGGAGCACCACGAAACCCTATTTCCACCACCGCAACCTTCTGTACCCAAGAGATCCCATCTTGGGGCCTTTTCCGGAGCTCCTCCGAAGGGGGCATTGATCACGGAGGGCCTCTACATCAACTCCATGGCCCCTATGATGATGTGTGAGTAGTTTACTTTAGACCTTCGGGTCCATAGCTGGTAGCTAGATGGCTTCTTCTCTCTCTCTTTGGATCTCAATACAAGTTCTCCTCGATTCTCTTGGAGATCTATTCGATGTAATCTTCTTTTGCGGTGTGTTTGTCGAGATCCGATGAACTGTGGTTTATGATCAAGTTTATCTATGAACAGTATTTGAATCTTCTCTGAATTCTTTTATCTATGATTTGTTTATCTTTGCAAGTCTCTTCGAATTATCAGTTTGGTTTGGCCTACTAGATTGATCTTTCTTGCAATGGGAGAAGTGCTTCGCTTTGGGTTCAATCTTGTGGTGCTCGATCCCAGTGACAGAAAGGGAAACGACATGTATTGTATTGTTGCCATCAAGGATAAAAAGATGGGGTTTATATCATATTGCATGAGTTTATCCCTCTACATCATGTCATCTTGCCTAAGGCGTTACTCTGTTCTTATGAACTTAATACTCTAGATGCATGCTGGATAGCGGTCGATGTGTGGAGTAATAGTAGTAGATGCAGAATTATTTTGGTGTACTTGTCTCGGACGTGATGCCTATATACATGATCATGCCTAGATATTCTCATACTTATTCGCTTTTCTATCAATTGCTCGACAATAATTTGTTCACCCACCGTAATACTTATGCTATCTTGAGAGAAGCCACTAGTGAAACTTATGGCTCCCGGGTCTATTTTCCATCATACATGTTTCCAATCTATTTTATTTTGCAATCTTTACTTTCAATCTATATCATAAAAATACCAAAAATACTTATCTTAATATTATCATCTCTATCAGATCTCACTCTTGCAAGTGGCCGTGAAGGGATTGACAACCCCTTTATCGTGTTGGTTGTGAGGTTCCTATTTGTTTGTGTACGTATGAGGTGACTTGCGCGTGGTCTCCTACTGGATTGATACCTTGGTTCTCAAAAATTGAGGGAAATACTTACGCTGCTTTACAGCACCACCCTTTCCTCTTCAAGGGAAAACCAATGCAGTGCTCAAGAGGTAGCAAGATGTCACGATCTTGATGTATTGCGGGCTTTGTTAATATAGTTGGATCATATGGTGTTTTCCCCTCACTTTCTTGTTGTGATGAATTGAGTTTTCCCTTTGAGATTTCGTTCTTGTCGGATTGAATACTTTTATGGATTTGAGAACACTTGATGTATGTCTTGCATATGAATACCCGTGGTGACAGTGGGGTATTATATTGATTCACTAGAGATATGTTTTGGCACTCAACTCGCGGATTGCCGAGGTGACATTGGGGTAATCTATGCATAGGGGTTGATGCACGTTCTCGTCTGTTGTTTCTCCGGTAGAAATCTTGGGGCACTCTTTGATGTTCTTTGTGTTGGATTGAGTATTATGAATCTGAATTTGCTATGGTGTTATTTTAGTACGAACCCTTGATAGATCGATCGGAAAGAATAACTTAGTGTTATTTTAGTACGAACTCTTGATAGATCGATCGGAAAGAATAACTTAGTGTTATTTTAGTATGAACTCTTGGATAGATCGATCCAAAAGAATAGCTACAAACAATTTCTTCTTATGTTCTCCGCTAGATAGGAACTTCAGAGTGATTCTTCATCGCACGTTGAGGGGTGGTTATATAATCCAATTATATTAGCATTGTTGAGAGATTGCACTAGCGAAAGTACGGGCCCTAGGCCTCATTTTCAAGCATTGCAATACCGTTTTTGTGCCCGTTTACTATTTGCTACCTTGCTGTTTTTATTTATTCAGATTATACAAATATATTTCTACCATCCACATTACACTTTTATCACCATCTCTTCGCCGAACTAGTGCACCTACAATTTGCCATTGTATTGGGTGTGTTGGGGACACAAGAGATTTCTTGTATTTGGTTGCAGGGTCGTTTGAGAGAGACCATCTTCATCCTACACCTCTCAGGGATTGATAAACCTTAGGCCATCCACTTGAGGGAAAATTTCTACTGTCCTACAAAACTCCGCGCTCGGAGACCCAACACGTGTATACAAGAATAAAGTTGCTTAGTAGACATCAAGCTCTTTTCTGGCGCCGTTGCTGGGGAGGTGAGTGCTTGAAGGTATATCTTTAGATCTTGCAATTGAATCTTTTAGTTTCTTGTTTTATCACTAGTTTGGTTAAAAACAAAACTACTAAAAATGGAATTAAGGTTGCATCATATTATTGATCATCTTTATAATATCTTTCTTGAAAATGATGGATCAGAAAATTGTGCTCAATTGTTAGAAGAAGAAGTCAATAAAATGTTTCGCACAAAAATATTTGAATGATGAGCATGATTGCAATGTTGTTAGTATGAATTATTTGAATATCCAAAATGCTAATGATGATTGCACAAGTCATGACAAAAATGTTTCTTATAAGCATGTTAATTTTTGTGGAGGGCATAAAGTTTGTGAAGATGTGCCTTATAGGGAAGATAGGTTTTGCAAGAAGCATAAACATGATAGAACCAATTCTTTGCTCAAAGTGATAGATGAATTTGATATAAAATTATGTTCTCTTTGTCCTATTACTTGTGAACTTTGTGATAAGGTTGGTCATCTTAATTTCCAATGCAAACTTTTTCATGATCTAATAGTGTCAAAATATTGCAATAACTTGATCACCCTTGAACTTTATAATGAGCTTTGTCTATTTTTGGGGAGTGAAGAATTGACACATAAAAATAGTTGGTTTGAAGTATTCATTCTCATGGATGACATTGAAACTAAACTAAAGAATATCTATATGTTTTGCATGGTAAATTGCAATGAGAATGCTTATATTGCCAACTATAGAAAGATGTGAAAACCAATAGAATATAAAAGGAATAATAATGAAAGGGTAAAGATTTCCACTTTCCCTCCTATTGTCTCTCATGATGAAATAGGTGACAAGGAGGAGCTCCCTATTCAACCAATCTCATCAATAAGAAGCTTGAAAAAATTAATTAAACCCACACGTGATGTGGTGAAGAAGAAGAAAAGAAGAAAGAATAGAGGTAAAAAGGTATCTCTCCCAAATAGTGTTGCTCCTATTATTGTTGTGCCTCATGAAAATGAATCAAAAATAATTGTGGAAGATGATGCACTTGATGATGATATTGCTTCTATGTCTTATGGCACAATGTCTGAAAGCACTATTGATGATGATTTTGTTATGCCCATTGCTTGTTGTGATGATTATGATTGGGAAGATAATGATACTTCTTATAATCTTGGAAATCTTTTTGGCACCAACTTGGGAAATTGTGATGATAGAAATTGTTATATCGTTGGTTCTATTCATACTTTTAATGATGAGAGTGATTATGCTTATGATATGCCAAGCCACAAGCTTGGGGATGCTATGTTTGATGAGAATGACATGTTTGAGAATTTATTTGTTGCAATTAATGTTTGTCCCAAGCTTGGGGATGCTATGTTTAATGAAGATGATCTTTTTAGTCCCCTTACTTTGAATGATCGAATTTGCTATGATGATTGCATGCCTCCCACTTATGATGATTATTGTGATGATACTTATGCTATAAAAAGTAGTGATAATTATTGTCATAATTTTGAATATCCTTTTACTGAACATTACTCTTTTAATGTGGGAACAATTTTGTAACATCCCAAATTTCCAATTTGGAATGTTATACATTAGATCATCGTTGCATATCATATTTTATTGCTTTTGGGTTGATCCTAGAAATTTCACGCAACTTAAGGACCCTTCGAGAGAGTTGGGTATTTCGTTATTTTCATATTTGAGTTTTCTCAAATTTTGAAAAATAGGATCATTTGATTTTATTTATTTTATCTTCAATTATTTCTATTACAAAAATATGAGAGAGGGAATAAAATGACTTTCCCAAAATAAAGAAATATTTAGGATTTAATAATAAAATCAAATAAGTTTAATTTCGGAGTTTTTCGTTCTTTTTAATTTAGGAAAAAATGCACGTTTTCAAAAATTGCATTTAGGGCCAAGAAAATGTTCATCCTGTTCTAAATATTTTATTTAGACGGTGAATTTTTTTGGCATTTTTAGATTTTTATTTATTTTTCTAGAATTTTTTTTAGTCCAGTGAAATTATTTAAAAAAAACCCGCGCCCGACTAGGCCAAAGGCCGAGCCGAGCCAGCCCGGCCCGCCAGGAGCCGCCGCCTCCTGCGCCGTGCTGCCGCCGGAATCAGAGTCCGAGCAGGAGCCGCCTGCGCCGCCCGACCCCCTCCCCAAGCCAGCCCCCTCCTTCCCCCTTTAAATAGCCACCCAAGGCCCCCCCTGGAGCCCCGAGCCGAGCCGTGCCGCCCCGCCCACGCAGCCCCGCCGCCGCCTTGCACCGCCTGGAGCCGCCGCCCCGCCCACGCAGCGCCGCCGCCGCCTTGCGCCGCCGCCCTGCCCATGCATCCCCGCCGCCCGCCTTGCCGGAGTCCGAGCCGAGGTAGCCGCCGCCGCCCGGTTTTCTGAGAAAACTGATTTGGTTTTTTTTAGAAAATCCTAGTTTTTTTTAAATAGATCGGTTTTTTTGGTTTATTTATTTAGCGAGCATTCGCTCGTTCATTCATTTTAACGAACGCGTTCATCGTTAAGTTCCAGAAAACAAACGTTCATTCGTTATTTCTGTTCATCGTTTCTTTTTTTCTCGGATTTTCCACGATTTATTTCTGATCGCGATTTCTGATCCGATTTTCGTTCTAGTATAACTTTTCGCTCGTTTATCGGAATCAGGTGATTCAAGCGCCTGGAGTTTCGTCTCGAAACCCTCTTTCCGTTTAACCAACTCAAACAAGTTTTTGCCTCTATAAAATTTGACCTAGATCTAGAATAGTAAACGAAGCTTGTTTCTTTTGTCGTTTGTCTTTTGTTGCTTCGTTCGATTTGATTCTTTTTGCCAACCGGAGTTCTTAAGTTGAACTATCTGGTTAGATCTCTTATTTGACTTTTACATGTGCATTAGATGAGTACTTATTGCATGCTTGTTTGTTTGCGATAGAGTACCCGGATTGCGCTGCTTGCTACTTCGAATCCCTAGGTTTCACGGATCATCAGCAAGGCAAGTAACACTTTGATCATACTTCCTATTACCCAGTTTTTATAGCATTAGATCAATCCTCACACATTGCATGTTTACGATCTAATTAAATTGTGGGTTTTGGGAAGTAGATGAGGTAGTACCTATAACCTGTTTTATTATCAAACCTTTGGGAGTTACTTCTACGTTGCTTATCGCTATGCTATGCTAGTAGACATGGAGTGGGTGAGTGTATCCATGACAGATGTGAGATTGTTAAATTAATGATTTATCTAAGGTGGCAACTTAAATTCACATCTGGGTGGACTGAGGCACCTGGGTATTCCAGCGATTGCCTGTTTTTCTTTGGACCGCCACCCAGGCTCAAAGGGATCCTGAGATTATTCATACTAGAAACTTCCGTGTGCAGCCACAAGCTACTATGGGCTCTCGCAGAGTTGACTAAGTCGTGCAAACTCTTACAGTGGTAGACTAGCAGATGTAGGGGATGTAGGTTGGTACGGTCTACCCGTTCGTAAGGTGCAAGCGCTTTTGAAAGACTATGTCTCGGTCATCCGTTTCTCAAACACCATATAGTGTGAGAATCCCAACAGAGGAGATCGAGTATTGTGGGGAAAAGTGCGCAAACCTCTGCAGAGTGTATAAACTAATCGTGGTTAGCCGTGTCCCCGGTTATGGACATCTTGAGTATCTAGTACTTGGATTATCATGTGAATCTCATCATGTTACTCTAATTAATTTTGTTGGGTTTTAATGATGATGTTTAATTGGGATTGAGAGCGTGTCTACACTCTCAATGTTTAACAACTACCATGATAGTTAAATAAATTTTATTCCTTTGCAGTAGGGAAAAATGGCTTTACGCAAAACTGTAACCATAGAGCTTTCCACCAGCCAAATATGTATGTAGTATAGTCTTATTCTTCCATCATTCTCTATGTGTTACTTTGCCAGCATATTCCATGTGCCGACCCGTTTTCGGGCTGCAACGTTCATGTTGCAGACTTTTCAGACGACGAGTAAGGTGCCTTTAGGTCGTGGTTCTATACTCAGTGATGTCGTTGGAATTGATGGACTCACTTATCTTCCAAGCCTTCCGCTGTTATCGTTATTAGATGGCCTTAAGCCATATTAATTGTAATAAGTTCTCTTTTGAGACACTCGATGTAATAAGTGTGTGATTGCTACTCTGTTATAAATCCTTCAAGTACTGTGTGGTGTCAGCATTACTGATCCAGGGATGACACCGGAGCATAGAAATCAGACTGGTTGAGGTCTGGTCGCTACGAGATGGTATCAGAGCACACACTGACTGTAGGACACGACCACTAAGCTAAAAGCCCTAGATCACTACTCACTCTTCTCATTCTGACTCCTCATCTTTTCCTACTCTTTTAGGATGGCAGATGCAAGGAACAAGTTCACACAACCGGATGAAGATACACCCTTTGGACGTCACTTGAAGGAAGTCACTAAGTACCTGAACATCGGAGTACCAAGCTTCACCGGAACCTACAACGCCACTTTACCGGAAGAGGAGCGCTGGATGATTCAAGTTCAAGTTCCAGGAAGAACGTTCATGCCAGTCACCGAGCCCATAGAGTTTTCCTTTGATGCACCAACCCGGAGTCTAGGAAAGAGCATGGCAGCTCACATCACCATGGGACGTATTGGAGAAGTTTACCGCAATGATCTCAAGGATACTATTTACCAGATTTGTGGGCGCCGAGATGAGCACTGGGAGATGATCAACACCAAGAAGGATAGATCCATTGCAGCTTTTATCCAGGAGTTGAACCAGCACATTCGACGTCAGGAAAACCAGATGTGCGCAGACATGATAGATCTCAAGAAGGCAAGAACAAGAATCAAGGAACTGGAGGAAGAACTCAAGGCTACACGTGAAGATTATGAAGAGGAAATCGAAGTACTAGTGGAGAAGAATGACGACCTGATCAAGAAGATCGGAATATTCATGGGAGGCCCTACACCAGTAGAAGAAGACAAAGAACCCAAGGAGATTCGCCCGGAAGACTACATCATCATCGACGACACCGACTCGGATCCAGATGATAGCGATGATGACTATGTTGATGAAGCTGGAGCAGATATCATGGAGTCTGCAACCGAAGAATATTTCTAGTAGACCACCCAACAGTAGTAGTAGTCCACCATGTAAATATAGTAGTCCGAGCACTTTTGCGATAGTTAGACCGGTTGTGCGCCCTTGTTTGATTGAATGGAGTGAATTGTTTGCTTTTGCCTCATGTGCATAAGGGTAGTGTTTCTCTTTAGACCCCTCTCTATTCTTAAATCTCATCTTTTCTAAACCCATCAGATGCCTCCGAGACATGACCCCGGATTTACCTTCCCACCAGAGGTCACTCAGTTCATCCAGCAGCAGAATACATTAATGCGGTTGCTAGTCCAGAATTAGAATCAGGGGAACAACAACAACAACCCACCACCACCACCACCTATTGACTACTTAGCCCATTTTCTTAGGTTGAACCCGCCAGTGTTTTCCAGTAGCACCGAGCCTATAGTAGCAGATGATTGGCTCCGCAAGATAGCAAGGGAGTTGACCACGGCAGGATGCACAGATGCGGAAAAGGTGAAGTTTGCCGCACATCAGCTTGACGGACCTGCATCATCATGGTGGGAGAACTTCACAGCCACTTTCCCTATCGACACTGTCACATGGGACCAGTTTCAGCAGGCTTTCTGTACTGCCCATATTTCAGCAGGAGCTATGGCCATGAAGAAGCATGAGTTTCGCAACTTGCGCCAAGGAGGACGGACAGTTGGCCAGTATGTGGAGGATTTTAGTAAGCTAGCACGTTATGCCCCAAATGACGTTGCTGCGGATGCAACCAAGCAGGAGAAGTTTCTGGAAGGACTGAATGATGAGTTGAGCATGCAGTTGATGGTAGCAACCTTCAACAACTACCAAGAGTTGGTAGATCGTGCTCTTATGATTGAAGGGAAGCAGCAGCAAATTGAGAACCGCAAGAGGAAGTATGGACAAGGGAAGGGCAATTCTGGAGCTCAGCAGAAGCCGCGCTTTACCCCTAGACCGGGACGACCTTTTCAGCATACCCATGGGGGAGGAAGCTCGCACAATCATAATGGCCCCAAGAATGGTAATGGGAATGGAGGAAGCAACGACCAGAACCGTACCAACCCATCAACCCCAGCCAAGAGAGACCTGAGCCAAGTCACTTGCTTTAAGTGCCAAAAGACTGGACATTATGCCAATGAGTGTCCTGAAGCCCAGAATGGAAATGGCAATGGAAGCTCTGGGAAGAAGCCGAACCCTTTCAACAGGGGACAGGTGAACCACGTTAACATGGAGGAGGTTGAAGCCCAGCCCGATGCAGTAATAGGTAAGTTTTTGGTTAAGTCATTTACTGCACTCGTTCTTTTTGATACTGGTGCATCGCATTCATACATCTCAAGGGGATTTGTGGATAAGTATAAACTGCCAACCCAAGCCCTTAGGTCACCCATGTTAGTAACCTCGCCTGGAGCAGAGCATATGGCTAGTCTATGGTCACTAGTAGAAAAAGGGCCTGTTGTCTCGGTTCGTAAGGGCCTTTTGTCCCGGTTCCTGAACCGGGACTAAAGGGTCGGTACTAATGCCCTGTCCCTTTAGACCCGGTTCAATCCAGAACCGGGACAGATGGGCCTCCACGTGTCCTGTGCGCGGAGCCCAGGCAGGAGGGCCTTTGGTCCCGGTTGGTGGCACCAACCGGGACCAATAGGCATCCATGCGTCAGCATTTCTGTGGCTGGGGTTTTTGTTTTTTTTTGAAAGGGGGGTTTGGGGGGTTAATTTAGGTGTTTCCTATATTGTGTTAGCTAGCTATGATTAATAGAGAGAAGTGTCTCTCTTATGTCCGTGCTTGGTCGACGCTACGTACTATACATACGTATAGAGAGGACTAGACACGCTAGCTAGCTAGTAAGCAAATGAAGGAAATAGAAGATCATCATGAACATATATGCATACAGAGAGAAGTGATATCGACCACCTTTCCTTCTCCGAGAGATTGGTCGAACAACAAGTTCTCGTATATCTATCCGACACTACCGGCTACATATATACAATAATTATCTCTTACAAATATAATATCCTAACATACAGACTCATGGTCCACATAGTATTCTCTGTCTTCAGCGATCACGTGGTCAAGAAAGAATGCCGCCAATTCCTCTTGAATTGCTCGCATTCGAGCTGGTGCTAGGAGTTCATCCCGCTTCCGAAACATCTAATTTGAAGAAGGGGGTCAATACATATATATATATATGAATGAATGAAACTCAACACAAATGATGGTAATAAAATAAAATTCTGAATTTTGTTATTTACGCACTTCATATTGTTCGTCAGAGTAGCCCCGCTCACAGGTTGTGTGGCAGATGGACTCGCAAAGGTAGTATCCACAGAAATTATTCCCTTATTCCTGCCACAACCACTTTACAAGAAATAGAGGTCAATCAAACTGATAAGCAAGAATGCCAAATGGTATTGATGAAACTAGCACTTGAATCAATAGGAGATACGCGGAACATGCTACTATAGTACTTACTTTCGGGAGTCTAAATTGCAGCTTCTTCGGGAGTCCCGGAGCTTTTTTGGTGAATTTTTTCCAAACCCTGCTAGACAAAGAAAACAATTACTTGATATATCAGGAAATGAACAAAGTTGCTGATGTGGTGGATAATGATCGATTTAACTTACTTCTCGAGCATTTTGAGTCATGTCTGCATAGTCCTGGGGATATTTTCGTCTTGAGTCTAAGATGGTTACTAGTCCCTGCTCAAGCTTAATCTCTAGGAGAATATAGTGGAAATTACACACGCATGCATAACTCATCAATTACATTACTATAACCTTGACTAATATATAAGGGAAACCGAATACGCACAAGACAGTAACACTCGCTTGAAGTTGTAAGGAAAGAGTATTATATCTTTGTTTTCATTTATTACCAACGATCGTAGCAAGTTGGCCTTGGCATCTGCGGGATGAAATTTAACCTCAGTTTCATCTATGAGATATGTGTTAATGAACCCAATATCACCGACTTGTCTTTTCTTCAATTCGGCGATCTTCAATCTGCATAATATAGTGAGGATAATTATAAATACATGCAATGAAAGAGTTGAGCTGTATAGAGAGACTTAATGACAGAAGTAGTACTACTTACAGACAGTAGCAGGTGACCGTTGCTTTATCGAGGGCCAATTGATTGAAAAACTGAAAGAACTCCTCAAATGGAACAGGCAACAGATCAATTCCAACGAGGTCATGCTCCTTTTTAACTCTCACATACAAAGTACTCCCCCCCCCAGACTCTCTGCAGATTTTCAAGTACCAATCATGCAATCTTCGCATCATCGTTGATAGAGATCTTTCATCATTGACGAGAGGCTTCCCGTACTTGTATCTTTGTATCTACACCTCCATGAAATCATAATGTACATCGTCGGGCAGGTAATCTCCAAGATTGCTATAACCGGGCACCATCCTCGGATCATTAGCGACGATGTCGCTAGGCACCTTGAGCGGGGGGCACGATTGCTTCGCTTGTTCGCCGAGCTGTGTAATTTGCTTCCCGGCTCGTCGTTCTTTCAGCCTTTGATCACTAACAGTACTTCCCGACTGCTCCGCTTCGACAAATTCCTTTCCAATAATGCGCTCATAGTTTCCTTTCGGCGGAGACTTGGGTGGTTTTCTCAGGGCAGCCAGAGTGCGCTTCGCTTTCACCGGATCTACCTTCTCCTCCGGAGGTGGATGTTTCTTTGCTTTCACCCCTTCAAAGAAGTTCCTCACTTCTCACACGATCTCGGCATTCTCCTACGGGGTCCTCTAGTATGGTAACTTCTCTGGAGTCTTCAGAGAAGGATCGAATCTGTATGTCCTCCCGCCTCTGGCTGTACTGCTAGACGCCGGCAGAGCAGACGGAGCGGTTGTCTTCTTTACTTGCTTACGAGGCATAGGAGAAGGACTACGACGCGCCAAAGCAGCCGGAGCGGCGGCAGGTCTCTTCCGCCCTTGCTGACGAGGCGGAGAAGGAGGAGGCTGGCTGCTCGGGCACGCCGGCGCAGGCGGAGAAGGAGGCGGAGTGCTGCCACGCGCTGGAGAAGGAGCCGACCGAGTGCCCTGATCGTCACTAGCCGGAGGAGGAGGCGGTGGAGGAGGCGGAGTGCCCTGACTCGCCGGAGGAGGAGGCGGTGGAGGAGGTGGAGTGCCCTGACTCGCCGGAGGTGGAGGAGGAGGCGGAGGCGTCCAGTTCGGAAGGTTGATGAGCTCCTTCCGCCATAGGCATGGAGTCTTCAGAGCAGAACCCAGCCTAGTCTCCCCTTCACCGGTAGGGTGGTCAAGCTGGAGGTCCTCAAATCCCTCCGTTATTTCATCCACCATCACCCTAGCATATCCTTCTAGAATCGGCCGGCAGTGAAAAGTTGCGCCAGGTTCAGTAGGATAAACAGAGCCAATAGCCGCCTTGACCTTCAAATTCATCCATTGCGTCATAAGGTGGCAATTTTGAGACTCCATGATAGCATCCACGCGATAGCTGGCAGGAGCCGTCAAGACATGCTCCGACTGAAGCAGCTCGGTGGAAGCCATGCTGCTTCTCCGCTGAGATGGCGGGGTAGCTTCGGGGGAAGCTTCGGCAGTTCGTTTGCTGCGATTTGCTTCTTGTTCCTCTATCGCTTGTACCCTTGCTTGCAGCGCCTGCATTTGGGTCTGTTGCACTTTTTTCCTCCTCTCCTGGCATTTGTAACCGCCTGCGTCCGGAAACCCAACCTTCCACGGAATGGAGCCTTGCGTGCCTCGTGTCCGTCCAGGGTGCTCAGGATTCCTGAGGGCCATTGTGAGCTCGTCGTTCTCTCTGTCTGGAAAGAACGTCCCTTGCTGCGCTGCTTCGATATACTGCTGAAGCTTCTTGACTGGTATGTCCATTTGATCGTTCGTCCAAATGCACTTCCCTGATACAGGGTCCAAGGTTCCGCCAGCCCCGAAGAACCAAGTCCGGCAACAGTCTGGCCAGTTAATTGTCTCTGGTTCGATCCCTTTATCAACCAGATCATTCTCAGTCTTGGCCCACTTAGGCCGGGCTATGAGGTAGCCACCTGACCCCGTGCGATGGTGATGCTTCTTCTTCACAGCATTTTGCTTGTTTGTCGCTAACATCTTCTTACTCTTTTCCGATGTCTTGTGGGCCACAAATGCGGGCCAGTGATCTCTGATCTTCTCATATCTGCCCTTGAATTCTGGTGTCTCTTTATTTTTGACAAACTTATTCAGCTCTTTCTTCCACCTCCTGAATAGTTCTGCCATCCTCTTAAGAGCAAAGGCTTGATTAATTGCTCTTTAACTGGCTTCTCCGGATCATCCTCTGGCGGTAGGGTGAAATTTGACTTCAGCTTAGTCCAAAGATCATTTTTCTGCATATCATTGACAGAAGACACCTCAGGGTCTTCTGTAGCCGGCTTTAACCATTGCTGGATGCTGATCGGGATCTTGTCCCTAACCAAAACCCCGCACTGAGCAACAAATGCGCTCTTTGTCCGGAGGGGTTCAATCGGTTGGCCGTCGGGCGCGATTGCTATGATCAAACTTTTCATCCGAGCTCAACTTTTTCTTCGGGCCTCTTCTCTTTACCGAAGTTGTGCTCGATCCGGAGGGCTAGAAAAAAGAACAAAGACTTAATTAATATGTGTACATACCAAAACAATGAATGCATCAATTAGCTAGTCAGCAGAAGCTTAACTAATATATATACCTGGCCGGACTCGGTTCGGTCACCGGAGACGTCATCACGGTCTCCTTCTTGCACCGGCATTGGGTCACCGGAGCCATCCTCACGGTCTCCTTCTTTCACCGGCATTAGGTCACCGGAGCCATCATAATCATAGCCAGCTGCTTCCATACCATCGGTGTCGTTGAGAAACAATGAGCAGACGGCATCACTTCCTCGTGCGATTATGTCCCCCAACAACTCTTCTTGTACTTCGTCTCGGGCGGTGTCCATAGTTTCTACAAATATTTACAACATGGCAATTATTATTCAAACATGACAGATGTATATATTAGTGGCAAACGTAGAACTAATATTAATTAGTGGCCTCGACGCTGCTTCTCTAGGGTTTGGGGTGGCCTCGACGCTGCTTCTCTAGGGTTTGAGGTGGCCTCGACAATGCTTCAAGGATAAAAAAAGAAGAGGAAGAAGAAAAAAAGAGGAGAAGAAAGAATAGAAGAGTAAGAACTCCTCTATTCTTTCTTCTCCTCTTTTTTTCTTCTTCTTCCTCTTTTTTTATCGGGAACGAGGGTCGTCAAGGGTCACCGAGCGGTAGAGGAAACCCTAAATAGCAAGTATCGTGGGTGTGAGATACATGTGGCCGTCGATGTCGGACACTACATCCATGTCCCACAAGTGACGTGGGCGTCGAAGCCCGCGTCACTTGTGGGACGTGGATGTCCTGTCCGACACCGACGGCCACATGTATCTCACATCGACGATACTTGCTATTTAGGGTTTCCTCTACCGCTCGGCGACCCTGACCCTCGACGACCCTCATTCCCGATAAAATAAAGAGGAAGAAGAAGAAGAAAAAAAGAGAAGAAGAAATCTTTCTTCTCCTCTTTTTTTTCTTCTTCTTCCTCTTTTTTTTATCGGAAACGAGGGTCACCGAACGGTAGAGGAAACCCTAAATAGCAAGCATCGTGGGTGTGAGATACATGTGGCCATCGGTGTCGGACACTACATCCACATCCCACAAGTGACATGGGCGTCGAAGCCTGTGTCACTTGTGGGACGTGGATGTACTGTCCGACACTGACGGCCACATGTATCTCACACCGACGATACTTGCTATTTAGGGTTTTCTCTACCGCTCGGCGACCCTCGACGACCCTCGTTCCCGATAAAAAAAAGAGGAAGAAGAAAAAAAAGAGAGGAGAAGAACTCCTCTATTCTTTCTTCTCCTCTTTTTTTTCTTCTTCCTCTTCTTTTTTATCCTCTTCTTCCTCTCATGTTTGACGACCCTCGACCCCTTGGCGACCATAGACCCCCTCTCGACCCTCGACCCCTCGGTGACCGTCGACCCCCTCTCGATCCTCGACCCCTCGGCGACCCTCGACGACCCTCGTTCCTGATAAATAAAGAGGAAGAAAAAAAGAGGAGACGAAAGAATAGAGGAGAAGAACTCCTCTATTCTTTCTTCTCCTCTTTTTTTCTTTTTCCTCTTCTCTTTTTATCCTCTTCTTCCTCTCATGTTCGGCGACCCTCGACGACCCTCGTTCCTGATAAAAAAAGAGGAGGAAGAAGAAAAAAAAGAGGAGAAGAATATTCTTTCTTCTCCTCTTTTTTTTCTTCTTCCTCTTCTTTTTTTTCATTTTCTTCCTCTCATGTTCGACGACCCCCTCTCGACCCCCTCTCGACTGTCGACCCCCTCTCGACCCTCATATATAAAACATTTTCTTCCTTCTTCTTCCTTCTATTCCTTCTTCTTAAATATATAAAACTTTTTTTAAAATGAAACTAACCTAAAATGTACTAAATCAGAGAACATATATATATATATATAATTTCTAATTAAAAATCTAAATTTTGAATATATGTATTTTTAAAACATCATTACAATTGAAAAAATACATACATACATACAAAAAACATGTAAAAAAATACATACATACATATATGAACATACATCAAAAATACATATATCTAAAAAATACATGCATATATATATGAAAATCTAAAAACATGGAAAAAATAGCATGTATAATAAAAAAATTGCACGGCGGCGGCGGGGGCGGCAGACGTGCGGTGCTCATAGAGGCGGCGACGCGTCGGGGCTGGGGACGGCGGCACGGCGGCGCGCGTCGGGGCAGGGGACGGCGGCGCGCGGCGACGGTGTCGGGCGAGGGCGCGGGCGACGGCCGGCGAGGGCGCGGGTGACGGCGACTCGGGGCGTGGGCGACGGCGGGGGCGGCGGGCGGCGTTGGGGCAGCCTGGCGGCGTCGATGTGCTCAGCGTCGTCGAGGGCAACTGCGAGGGAAATGTGAAAATTTCCTAAGTGATGGCTTATATAGCAAAGGCATTGGTCCCGGTTGGTGGCACCAACCGGGACCCGGGACTAAAGGGGGGCATTGGTCACGGTTTGTGCCACGAACCGTGAGCAATGCCCCCTTTAGTCCCGGTTGCTGGCACCAACCGGGACCAAAGGTTGTGTGCTAGAACTGGCGCAGTGCGGTGGGATGTTTAGTCCCACCTCGCTAGCCGAGAGGGGCTTGGAGTGGTTTATAAGCTCTGCCGAGCCGACCACTTCGAGCTCCTCTCTACTGCAGGCTTACAGGCCTAAATCCACTGTCTGTGCCTATGGGCCTACTAGCTCTCCTGCGGGCCTGAATCCTGGCCCATGGTAGGGTTTCTAGTCGTATTCAGGCCGTGGGGGCTCACTAGGAAGCACTTTTTTGTTTTTTTGTTTTCTTTACTTATTGTTGCTATTTTTAATTTTTTTTCCATTTTTTTATTTTGTTTTCTGCATTATTTATTTTCTTTTGTTTCTTGCTTTATTTTTTAATTCTTTTTTCTTTTAGTTTTAGAAAAATTATAAACTTTCTGTTAGTGCCATTAGTTTTCAAATTTGAAAACACTTTTTTTGTTTTTTTTGTTTTCTTTACTTATTGTTGCTATTTTTAATTATTTTTTCCAGTTTCTTTGTTTTGTTTTCTGCATTATTTATTTTCTTTTGCGTTTTGCTTTATTTTTAATTTTTTTTGCTTTTAGTTTTAGAAAAATTATAAACTTTCTGTTATAGCCATTAGTTTTCAAATTTGAAAACACTTTTTTATTTTTTTGCTTTTAGTGCCTATTTTTTCCATTTTTTGTTTTATTTTCTGCATTATTTATTTTCTTTTGTTTTTTGCTTTATATTTTAATTCTTTTTGCTTTTCGTTTTAGAAAAATTATGAACTTTCTGTTAGTGCCATTAGTTTTCAAATTTGAAAATACTTTTTTAGTTTTTTGTTTTCTTTCTTGCTTTATTTATTTTATTTTGTTTCTACTTACAATAAAATACTTATAGTTGCTATTTTTTCTAGTTTTTTTATTTTGTTTTCTGCATTATTTATTTTCCTTTCTTTTTTGCTTTATTTTTTTATTCTTTTTTCTTTTAGTTTTAGAAAAATTATAAACTTTCTGTTAGTGCCATTAGTTTTCAAATTTGAAAACACTTTTTTATTTTTTTGTTTTCTTTGTTGCTTTATTTATTTTATTTTGTTTCTATTTACAAAAAAAACTTATTTTTGCTATTTTTTTTGTTTTCCAGATTTTTTTTTTGTTTTCTACATTATTTATTTTCTTTTGTTTTTTGCTTTATTTTTTATTTCTTTTTGCTTTTAGGTCAGCAAAATTATAAAATTTCTGTTAGTGCCATTAGTTTTAGAAAAATTACAAACTTTTTGTTAGTGCCATTAGTTTTCAAATTTGAATAGTTAAAATTTGAATTCTTTGAAATTTGTGTGAATCATAAGTTTGTGATTAACTTTACTAAAAAATGAACATAGATGCACCTATAGAGAAAATTCGACCTAAATTCATAGTTTTCAAATGAACTCTGAAAAAGTTGGCATAGCATACTCGTGTGTTACAAAGTTGGCATGGTATCACCATAATAGTTGCGGGAGAAAGTCTTCAGTTTTTCTTCGCTTGTGTCATTTGCTTATTGCGCCGTAACCATGGATAATCTTCATTGTTTATCAGGATGCTTGGGTCAGCCTTGACATTGAAGGGAGGAATTTCATGAAACTTTTCATAATCTTCAGACATGTCTGTCTTGCTGTCCACTCCTAGGATGTCCCTTTTTCCTGAAAGAACTATGTGGCGCTTTGGCTCATCGTATGATGTATTCGCTTCCTTATCTTTTCTTTTTTCTCGGTTTGGTAGACATGTCCTTCACATAGATAACCTGTGCCACATCATTGGCTAGGACGAACGGTTCATCAGTGTACCCAAGATTTTTTAGATCCACTGTTGTCATTCCGTACTGTGGGTCTACCTGTACCCCGCCGCCTGACAGATTGACCCATTTGCACTTAAACAAAGGGACCTTAGAATCAGGTCCGTAGTCAAGTTCCCATATGTCCACTATGTAACCATAATATGTGTCCTTTCCACTCTTGGTTGCTGCATCAAAGCGGACACTACTGTTTTGGTTGGTTCTCTTTTGATGTTGGGCGATCGTGTAAAATGTATTCCCATTTATCTTGTATCCTTTGTAAGTCAATACAGTCAAAGATGGTCCCCTGGACCACAAGTACAACTCATCACAAATAGTGTTGTCACCTCTGAGACGTGTTTCCAACCAACTGCTGAAAGTCATGATGTGACGCCCCCGATTCAATCGTACACTAATCATGCACGCAAATGTGTACGATCAAGATCAGGGACTCACGGGAAGATATCACAACACAACTCTAAAACATAAATAAGTCATACAAGCATCATAATACAAGCCAGGGGCCTCGAGGGCTCGAATACAAGTGCTCGATCATAGACAAGTCAGCGGAAGCAACAATATCTGAGTACAGACATAAGTTAAACAAGTTTGCCTTAAGAAGGCTAGCACAAACTGGGATACAGATCGAAAGAGGCCTAGGCCTCCTGCCTGGGATCCTCCTAAACTACTCCAGGTCGTCATCAGCGGGCAGCACGTAGTAGTAGGCACCTCCAGTGTAGTAGGGGTCGTCGTCGACGGTGGCGTCTGGCTCCTGGACTCCAGCATCTGGTTGCGACAACCAGAAAGGAAGGAAAAGGGAAAAAAAAAGGGGGAAGGAAGCAACCGTGAGTACTCATCCAAAGTACTCGCAAGCAAGGAACTACACTACATATGCATGGGTATATGTGTAAAGGGCCATATCAGTGGACTGAACTACAGAATGCTAGAATAAGAGGGGGGATAGCTAGTCTTATCGAAGACTGCGCTTCTAGTCACCTTCGTCTTGCAGCAGGCAGAAGAGGGTAGGTCGAAGTCCTCCAAGTAGCATCTCCAAGTAACATCTCATAGCATAATCCTACCGGCGATCCCCTCCTCATATCCCTGAGGTAGAGCGACCACCGGTTGTATCTGGCACTTGGAAGGGTGTGTTTTATTAAGTATCCGGTTCTAGTTGTCATAAGGTCAAGGTACAACTCCAAGTCGTCCTGTTACCGAAGATCACGGCTATTCGAATAGATTAACTTCCCTGCAGGGGTGCACCACATAACCCAACACGCTCGATCCCATTTGGCCGGACACACTTTCCTGGGTCATGCCCGGCCTCGGAAGATCAACACGTTGCAGCCCCACCTAGGCAAAA
This sequence comes from Triticum aestivum, assembly GCF_018294505.1. Classification (NCBI taxonomy): domain Eukaryota; kingdom Viridiplantae; phylum Streptophyta; class Magnoliopsida; order Poales; family Poaceae; genus Triticum; species Triticum aestivum. The sequence goes on along the minus strand of NC_057797.1, from coordinate 417,732,711 downwards.
CAGAGAGGCCAGCACGCCGGTCTAAACCTAAGCGCACAGGGGTCTGGGCCCATCGCCCATAGCACACCTGCACGTTGCGTACGCGCCCGAAAGCAGACCTAGCCTAGTGGCGTTCCAGTCCAATTCGGCGCGCGCCGCTCCGTCGCTGATGTCTGAAGTGCTTCGGCTGATACCACGACGTCGGGATACCCATAACTACTCCCACGTAGATGGTTAGTGCGTATAGGCTCGTAGCCAGACTCAGATCAAATACCAAGATCTCGTTAAGCGTGTTAAGTATCCGCGAACGCCGAACAGGGCCAGGCCCACCTCTCTCCTAGGCGGTCTCAACCTGCCCTGTCGCTCCGCCACAAAGATCCACACAGAGGGCCGTCGGGACAAAGGTCCTTTCAGCCCCCAATCCGTGAATCACTCGCGGGTACTCTTCGAGCTGACCCGACTTTAGTCACCATCTGTATAGTATGTATGTATGTATAGTATATACCCGTGATCACCTCCCGAGTGATCACGGCCCAATAGTATAGCAAGGCAGACTGACAAGAATGTAGGGCCAATGATGATAAACTAGCATCCTATACTAAGCATTTAGGATTGCAGGTAAGGTATCAACAAGTGTAGCAACAATGTCAGGCTATGCATCAGAATAGGATCAACGGAAAGCAGTAACATGCTACACTACTCTAATGCAAGCAGTATAGAGAAGAATAGGTGATATCTGGTGATCAAGGGGGGGCTTGCCTGGTTGCTCTGGCAAGAGAGAGGGGTCGTCAACTCCGTAGTCGAACTGGGCAGCAGCAGCGTCGGTCTCGCAGTCTACCGGAGAGAAGAGGGGGAAGAAACAATGAATACCATGCAAACAAATGCATATCGATGCATGACATGACAAGTAACGATGCTAGGTGTGCCCAATCGCGGTAGTAGGTGATACCGACGAAAGGGGGAAACATTCGGGAAAGTATTCCCGGTGTTTCGCGTTTCCGGACTGATGAACCGGAGGGGAAAGTTGCGAGTTCGATAGGTTAGGGGTGTGTGGCGGACGAACGGACTGCGTATCCGGAATCGTCTCGTCGTTCTGAGCAACTTTCATGTTGAAAATATTTTAATCCGAGTTACTGATTAAAAGATATGATTTTTTAAAGATTTTATTAATTTCTGGAATTTAATTAATTAATTATTTAATTCGAAAATGGATTTATGACGTCAGCATGATGTCATGCTGACGTCAGCAGTCAACAGGGTTGACTTGGTCAACCCGACAGGTGGGTCCCGTTCGTCATTGACTGTTTAGTCTAATTAATGTTTAGCTAATCTAATTACTGTTTAATTAAACTAATTTGTTAATTAGGTTAATCTAATTATGATTAATTAACTTAATTAATTCCTTAATTAATTAATTAATTTAATTATTATTTAGTTATTTAATATTTATATTTTTTTTAATTCTTTTTTTTTAAACCGTTCTGGGCGTGGGGCCCCCATGTCATTGGCCCCAGGGGGCCTTGCGGTTTTCGGGCGCATTGCCGCGCGGTTGTCGCCCGAACGGGCGCGGGCGCAACGGTGCCCAGCACCCGCTCTTTCGGGCGCACCACAGGGGCGGGCGGAGCCGGCAGATCGCCGGAGCAGGGGGGTTGGTGACCACGGCGGGGCTCGCCGGGCGCCAACCGGGCGAAGGACGGGGATTGCGACGGCGCACGGAACAGGGGCGGACGGAGGGAGGAGCGGCCTCGGCAGGGGCGCCGCTGTGAGCGCGGCCGAGGCGCGGGCCCGGCGCGTCGAGCGCGCACGCGGGCGCAGGCCGATGGCCGCAGGGGGTAGAGGGGCTCCGGGGTGCCGGAGCACGGCAACGAGCGGGCGAGGCGGTGTGGTCCGATGACCAAACGCGGCCACGGCGGGTGCGGTGGGGAACGAGGGGGAAGAGGAGGGGGACCTCGGTCGAGCGAGGAGGAGCGAGGGGAGGGACGCGGGCGCGGTGAGCCGGTGCGAGCCGGAGCGCGGCAAACGCGGCACCGGAGCGGGCTCCGGCCACGGCGACCGAGCGCGCGGGGGGGGGGGAGATGGGATCGATCCCAGGGGGATCGGGGGAGCGAAGGGGGGGGGAAGCTCACGGTGGGGGGCGCGTAGGGTCTAGGAGGCGGGCGCGGTGGAGCTTGGAGGCGACCGGCGAGGAGGGAGTCGGGGAGGCGTTCGGCGGCGACGGGGCGGTCCGGCGGGTGGCGGCGATCTCCTCCCGATCCAGATCGGGGGGGGAGGGAGGATATTTTGGGGGAAGTGGGGGAGGCTGTCGGTGGGGAGTGGGGAGGGGAGTGGATAAGGGAGAGGAGTGGGGGGGCGACCTGGGCTGGCCTGGTTGGCCCGATGGCCAGCTGGGCCGCGGTCCAGCAGGGGGGGGGGGCTTCCCTCCTTTTGTTTTTTTTTCTTTTTTTTCTTTTGGTTTTCTGTTTTTCTTTCCTTTTGTATTTTCTTCTATTATTTCTTTTCTGTTTAAATCATTTAATCTATTTAGCCATTTTATAAAAATATGCCTGTTGCACCATAATTACCTTTGTAATATTCGTCAACCACCGAACAATTTTATTTTAAATTTTGAAAACTTTTATTGTTTTCATCAATTTGAATTTTGAATTTGAACGGTTTCGAATTATTGCGAGGATAGCAACAGTAATCGGGATGACGTGCCATGATTAGCGTGGGATTACTGTAGCAAGATTATCCGGGCGTTACAAATATCCTCCACTACAAGAAATCTCGTCCCGAGATTTTAGGAGGTAGAAGGAAACAGTGCGGGGTATTCATCACGCAGGCGATCCTCGCGTTCCCAGGTGGCTTCGTCTTCAGAGTGATTCGACCACTGGACCTTGAGGAACTTGATCGCCTTCTGGCGTGTGCGGCGTTCAGCTTGGTCGAGAATGCGGACCGGATGCTCTTTATAGGAGAGGTCCTGTTGCAATTCGAGCACTTCATGATCCACAGCTCGGATTGGGTCCTTGAAGCAACGGCGGAGTTGCGACACATGGAACACATCGTGAACCTGAGAAAGGTTCGGCGGGAGCTCCAATTGATATGCCACTTTTCCACGCCTCTCGAGAATAGTGAATGGGCCAATATAGCGAGGAGCTAGCTTGCCCTTGATCCCGAAGCGGTGAGCACCCTTCATTGGTGTAACTCGAAGATAGGCCTTTTCGCCAGGTTGATAGACCATGTCTTTATGATGACGGTCATAATTACTCTTTTGGCGTGACTGAGCAGTCTTGAGATTCTCGCGAATAATGCGGACTTGTTCTTCGGCATGTTGGATAATATCCGGACCGAAGAGTGGACGTTCCCCAGTTTCTGACCAGTTCAGAGGGGTTCGGCACTTTCGTCCATATAACACTTCGAAGGGGGCCATCTTCAGACTAGCTTGATAGCTATTATTATAAGAGAACTCAGCATACGGAAGAGATTCCTCCCATTTCTTGCCGAAGGAAATAACACAAGCTCGAAGCATGTCTTCGAGAACTTGGTTGACACGTTCAACTTGCCCTTGTGACTGAGGATGAAAAGCAGTGCTGAAAGACAGATGAGTGCCCATAGCTTCTTGGAAACTCGCCCAGAATCTTGAAGTGAATAAACTGCCACGGTCTGAACTGATAACCAGTGGAATACCGTGAAGCGAAACAATTCTGGACATGTAGAGAGTTGCAAGCTGACTAGCAGTGATCGTTTCTTTGACCGCCAGAAAATGTGCAACCTTAGAAAGTCGGTCAATGACGACAAGAATAGCATCATTACCCTTTTGCGATTTGGGAAATCCAGTAATGAAGTCCATCTCGACGTGGTCCCATTTCCATTCAGGAATAGATATAGGTTGCAGAGTTCCAGCAGGCCTTTGATGTTCTGCTTTGATACGACGGCAAACGTCACATTCAGCAACATAACGAGCAATGTCTTGTTTCATGTTAGACCACCAGAATCTCTGACGAATGTCTTGATACATCTTCGTACTACCAGGATGGATACATAGAGGCGTATCATGAGCTTCTTTCATAACTTTCGGAGTCATATTCAGGTTTTCCTTCTTACACGGCACCACTAGGCGGCCTTTGAAGTACAAGGCGCCATCATCAGCAATAGTGAAGGATGAGGGACTTCCTTCTTTGAGGTCTTGCTTAATTTTGTAGACTTCAGAGTCAAATCCCTGCATTGTCTTTATGGTGCCCACGAGATCGGGTTCAATAGCCAGGGTATAGAGGGATCCCTGGGAAACAACACGGAGATTCATCTTGCGGAACTCCGGAGGAGGGGGAGCGAGTGCACCCGGAGGAACAATATGGAGGTTTAGCTTTCTGAATTCTTCAACAAGTGAGGGCTGAACTTTGTGAACCTGGAGGTGGTTGCAGTAAGACTTGCGGCTCAAGGCATCAGCCATTACATTAGCCTTGCCTGGGGTATAGGAAATACCCAAATCAAAGTCTGCAACAGTCTCCATCCATCTCTACTGACGGAGGTTCAGGTCTGGCTGAGTAAACAGATACTTCAGACTTTGGTGGTCAGTGAAGATCTCGCAGCGATTACCGAGTAGGTAATGTCGCCACTGTTTTAGCGCATGAATGACAGCAGCAAGTTCGAGGTCGTGAACTGGGTAGTTCTCTTCGTGAGGGCGCAATTGCCGAGAGGCATAAGCAACCACTTTGCGCTCTTGCATTAGGACACAGCCTAGTCCTTGACGGGAAGCGTCGCAGTAAATGACGAAGTCCTTCTTAGTATCAGGAGGAGCTAGTACTGGTGCAGAAGTTAACTTGTCCTTGAGTGCCTGGAAACTTTCCTGACATTTATCTGTCCATTGGAACTTGACGCCCTTATGCAATAGGTTAGTCAGAGGCCTGGCAATCTTGGAGAAGTTCTCGACGAATCGACGGCAGTAGCTGGCGAGACCGAGAAAACTTCTAACTTGCTTCACGTTCTTCGGAGGAGTCCAATCGAGAATAGCATGAACTCGTTCAGGGTTGACGGCAATACCATCCTTAGAGATGACATGCCCGAGATAGGTTACTTCGGGAAGCCAGAATTCACATTTGGAGAACTTGGCATAAAGTTGATGCTCTCGTAGCTTTTCCAGCACGAGGCGAAGATGTTCAGCATGTTCCTCTTCGTTCTTGGAAAATACCAGAATATCATCCAGATAAACCACGACGAACTTGTCGAGGTAATCCATGAATATATAGTTCATCAGGCGAGAGAAGGTGGCTGGAGCATTGGTTAAGCCGAAAGACATGACGGTGTACTCGTATGAACCATAACGAGTCACAAAGGCGGTCTTGGGGATATCTTCCTCATGAACACGGATCTGGTGGTAACCCAACCTCAAGTCGAGTTTAGAGAACACTGATGATCCAGCCAATTGATCATACAGATCATTGATCCGAGGAAGAGGATACTTATTCTGAATGGTAGCTTGGTTTATAGGATGGTAGTCTTGGACCAATCGGTTTGTCCCATCTTTCTTCTTGACAAAGAGAGAAGGTGCTCCCCAAGGAGAGCAACTTGGGCGAATGAAACCACTTCGAAGAGATTTATCGATTTCCTCCTTAAGCTCAAGGAGTTCATGCGGCGGCATCTTGTAGGGTCGCTTGGCTATAGGAGTGGTGCCTGGTTTCAAGTCGATGACGAATTCGACAGCTCTAGCAGGGGGAATCCCTGGGAGTTCTTCAGGAAAGATGTCTAGGAATTCACACACGACGGGAATGTTTTCAATGCCCTCAAGTGGTGCAGTGTTCAATGCGTTTAAGGCATAAAGTCTGGCCTCGGCATTACGAACCAGATGAGCATCGTAGCTAATTATTTCATCAGAAGGGTGTAGCAGATGGACGGTCTTGGTGGCGCAAACGATAGAAGCGGTATGCGCCTTTAACCAATCCATCCCCAGAATGAGGTCAATGTTAGACGATTTCAGTATAATGGGCGAGGCACGAAACTCCAACCCTTCGATTTCCACAGGGACGTCAATGCCAACCATGGAGGTCTGACATTGTCCCGCGGGGGTTTTTACCACTACCGAAGTGTTCATCTGCTCAAATTTAACATCGTGCTTGTATGCAAAATCTTCTGACATGAATGAATGCGATGCACCTGTATCAAATAAAACGGATGCTGGTACTGAATTTACGAGGAGTGTACCCATCACAGTAGCAGGCTGGTCTTGAGCTTCATTCAGATCAATGTGGTTGGCATGAACACGGCCATAAGACTTGGCATTGTTGTTGCGGGCCTGGTTGTTCCCACGGCCAGTTGCTGGAAGGGCCAGTTGATTCTGTTTCTGGTTGCATTCCCTAGCACGGTGCCCTGGTTGTCCGCACCTGAAGCACAACCCATTCTCGGGGGTAGGAACAGGAGCTTGGGGTGGTGGAGCTGGAAGCCTCGGCTGCCTAGTTGGAGCAGCCGGCAGACGAGGTGCAGCATAAGACTGCCTTGGGGCAGGTGCAGTTGGACGGTACATGCTGTTCGGGATCCATATCTTACGCTTCTGCGAGGGCGGGCCCGCAGATGAGCCCGTGTCACGGTTGCGCCTTTGAGAGCTCTGGTGTTCTTGCAGACCAGTCTCGACATTGATGGCCTTGTTCACCAAGGTGGCGAAATCGGCAAAGTCATGCACTAGAAGTGTGAGCTTGATGTCAGCTTGAAGGCCTTCACGGAACTTCTCCTGTCTGCGAGCATCAGTTGCAATGTCTTCTTCAGCATAGCGGGATAAGTCCAGAAACTCCCGCTGATAAGCTTCAACAGTCTTGTTGCCTTGGGTGAGGTTGCGAAACTCACGCTTCTTCCTGTCCATGATTCCCTAAGGAATGAAGCGGGCACGGAAGGCAGCCTGAAAGTCTGGCCAGGAGATAATTGTCCCAACTGGCAGAGTACGCCTATGGTTTTCTGTTTTTCTTTCCTTTTGTATTTTCTTCTATTATTTCTTTTCTGTTTAAATCATTTAATCTATTTAGCCATTTTATAAAAATATGCCTGTTGCACCATAATTACCTTTGTAATATTCGTCAACCACCAAACAATTTTATTTTAAATTTTGAAAACTTTTATTGTTTTCATCAATTTGAATTTTGAATTTGAACGGTTTCGAACTATTGCGAGGATAGCAACAGTAATCGGGATGACGTGCCATGATTAGCGTGGGATTACTGTAGCAAGATTATCCGGGCGTTACACATGATGTGTTCACATGTAATCCAGTCGTCGCACTACTCCGGGTGTTTGGAGCACAGACTGTTCTTGTGTTCATCGACATACGGGGTCACCAAGGTAGAGTTCTGTAGAACTGTGTAGTGTGCTTGAGACCAAGAATATCCGTCCCTGCATATTATTGAGTCACTTCCAAGAGTGCCTTTTCCAGTCAGTCTCCCCTCATACCGTGATTTAGGGAGACCTATCTTCTTAAGGCCAAGAATGAAGTCAACACAAAACCCGATAACATCCTCTGTTTGATGGCCCATGGAGATGCTTCCTTCTGGCCTAGCGCGGTTACGGACATATTTCTTTAGGACTCCCATGAACCTCTCAAAGGGGAACATATTGTGTAGAAATACGGGCCCCAGGATGACAATCTCGTCGACTAGATGAACTAGGACGTGCGTCATGATATTGAAGAAGGATGGTGGGAACACCAGCTCGAAACTGACAAGACATTGCGCCACATCACTCCTTAGCCTTGGTACGATTTCTAGATCGATCACCTTCTGAGAGATTGCATTGAGGAATGCACATAGCTTCACAATGGCTAATCGGACGTTTTCCGGTAGAAGCCCCCTCAATGCAACCGGAAGCAGTTGCGTCATAATCACGTGGCAGTCATGAGACTTTAGGCTCTGAAACTCTTTCTCTGGCATATTTATTATTCCCTTTATATTCGACGAGAAGCCAGTCATGACCTTCATACTAAGCAGGCATTCAAAGAAGATTTCTTTCTCTTCTTTCGTAAGAGCGTAGCTGGTAGGACCTTTATACTGCTTCGGAGGCATGCCGTCTTTTTCGTGCAAACGTTGCAGGTCCTCCCGTGCCTCAGGTGTATCTTTTGTCTTCCCATACACGCCCAAGAAGCCTAGCAGGTTCACACAAAGGTTCTTCGTCACGTGCATCACGTCGATTGAAGAGCGGACCTCTAGGTCTTTCCAGTAGGGTAGGTCCCAAAATATAGATTTCTTCTTCCACATGGGTGCGTGTCTCTCAGCGTCATTCGGAACAGCTAGTCCGCCGGGACCCTTTCCAAAGATTACGTGTAAATCATTGACCATAGCAAGTACGTGATCACCGGTACGCATGGCGGGCTTCTTCCGGTGATCTGCCTCGCCTTTGAAATGCTTGCCTTTCTTTCGACATTGATGGTTGGTCGGAAGAAATCGACGATGGCCCAGGTACACATTCTTCCTGCATTTGTCTAGGTATATACTTTCAGTGTCATCTAAACAGTGCGTGCATGCGTGGTATCCTTTGTTTGTCTGTCCTGAAAGGTTACTGAGAGCGGGCCAATCGTTGATGGTCATGAACAGCAATGCCTTTAGGTTAAATTCCTCCTGTCTGTGCTCATCCCACGTACATACAGCGTTTCCATTCCACAACTGTAAAAGTTCTTCAACTAATGGCCTTAGGTACACATCAATGTCGTTGCCAGGTTGCTTAGGGCCTTGGATGAGAACTGGCATCATAATGAACTTCTGCTTCATGCACATCCAAGGAGGAAGGTTATACATACATAGAGTCACGGGCCAAGAGATGTGATTGCTGCTCTGCTCCCCGAAAGGATTAATGCCATCTGCGCTTAAAGCAAACCATACATTCCTTGGGTCCTTTGCAAACTCATCCCAGTACTTTCTCTCGATTTTTCTCCACTGCGACCCGTCAGCGGGTGATCTCAACTTCCCATCTTTCTTTCGGTTCTCACTGTGCCATCGCATCAACTTGGCATGCTCTTCATTTCTAAACAGACGTTTCAACCATGGTATTATAGGAGCATACCACATCACCTTCGCAGGAACCCTCTTCCTGGGGGGCTCGCCGTCAACATCACCCGGGTCATCTCGTCTGATCTTATACCGCAATGCACCGCATACCGGGCATGCGTTCAGATCCTTGTATGCACCGCGGTAGAGGATGCAGTCATTAGGGCATGCATGTATCTTATCCACCTCCAATCCTAGAGGGCATACGACCTTTTTGATGCGTATGTACTGTCGGGCAATTTGTTATCCTTTGGAAGCTTCTTCTTCAATATTTTCAGTAGCTTCTCAAATCCTTTGTCAGCCACAGCATTCTCTGCCTTCCACTGCAGCAATTCCAGTATGGTACCGAGCTTTGTGTTGCCATCTTCGCAATTGGGGTACAACCCATTTTTGTGATCCTCTAACATGCGATCGAACTTCAGCTTCTCCTTTTGACTTTCGCATTGCGTCCTTGCATCGACAATGACCCGGCAGAGATCATCATCATCGGGCACATCGTCTGGTTCCTCTTGATCTTCAGCAACTTCACCCGTTGCAGCATCATTGGGCACATCGTCTGGTTCCTCTTGATCTTCACCAGCTCCCCTCGTTGCAGCATCACCGTATTCAGGGGGCACATAGTTGTCATCGTACTCTTCTTCTTCGCCGTCTTCCATCATAACCCCTATTTCTCCATGCCTCGTCCAAACATTATAGTGTGGCATGAAACCCTTGTAAAGCAGGTGGGAGTGAAGGATTTTCCGGTTAGAGTAAGACCTCGTATTCGTACATTCAGTGCATGGACAACACATAAAACCATTCTGCTTGTTTGCCTCAGCCGCATTGAGAAACTCATTGTAACACCCTCGATGCGACTATAGCTCCCACGTGTCGAGGCACGACTTAGAGACATAATCGCATTGAAGGCATATGTCGCAAGTTAGGCAATCTTCACAACATCCCATGTAATATAATAATGAAAGGGGAGATAACATAGTTGGCTTACACTCGCCACGTCAATCAAGTACATAAATAACATCACATCATCCAAACACTCATGGCCCGACTACGGCGCCAAAATAAAAAGAGAACCCAACATGCGACTCGGTCCCAATCACCCTCAACTGGGCACCACTACTGATCATCGGGAAAAGAAACATAGTAACGTTGAGAGTCTTCGTCGAACTCCCACTTGAGCTCGTACGCGTCTCCTGGAGCGGAATCATCAGGTCCTGCATCTGGTGTAATAGTAATCTGTGAGCCACAGGGACTCAGCAATCTCGCACCCTCGCGATCAAGACTATTTAAGCTTATAGATATGGCAAGGTAAATATAAGTGGACCTGCAGCAAGCGACTAGCAAGTATGGTGGCAAACTTATTCGCAAAAGAGAGCGAGAAGAGGAGGCAAAGCGCGAGCGAGAATCTAGAGAGCAACCTGCGCAAACATTACTCCAACACCGTGTCCACTTCCCGGACTCCACCGAGAAGAGGCCATCACGGTAACACACTCGGTTGATTCATTTTAATTAATTAAGGTTCAAGTTATCTACAACCGGACATTAACAAATTCCCATCTGCCCATAACCGCGGGCATGGCTTTCGAAAGTTTAATCCCTGCAGGGGAGTCCCAACTTAGCCCATGACAAGCTCTCACGGTCAACGAAGGAATAGACCTCCTCCCAAGACGTTCCGATCAGACTCGGTATCTTGGTTACTCAAGACACTTCGACAGGTTAAAACAAGACCAGCAACACCGCCCGAATGTGCCGACAAATCCCGATAAGAGCTGCACATATCTCATTCTCAGGGCACACTCAGATGAGACTAGCTACGGGTAAAACCAACCCTCAAGTTTCCCCGAGGTGGCCCCGCGGGCAGCTCAGTTCGGACCAACACTCAGAGGGAGCACTGGCCCGGGGGGGTTTAAAATAAGATGACCCTCGGGCTCCGGTAACCCAAGGGAAAAAGAGGCTAGGTGGCGAATGGTAAAACCAAGGTTGGGCATTGCTGGAAAAGCTTTAATCAAGGCGAACTATCAAGGGGTTCCCATTAACCCAACCGCGTAAGGAACGCAAAATCCGGGAACATAACACCGATATGACGGAAACTAGGGCGGCAAGAGTGGAACAAAACGCTAGGCGAGAGGCCGAGCCTTCCACCCTTTACCAAGTATATAGATGCATTAAGATAACATGGCAATATAATGATATCCCAACAAGTAAATAAATGTTCCAACCAGGAACGGCCTCCAATCTTCACCTGCAACTAGCAACGCTATAAGAGGGGCTAAGCAAAGCGGTAACATAGCCAATCAACGGTTTTCTAGGACATTGATGGGTTAGAGGTTTGACATGGCAATTTGGGAGGCTTGCAAGCAAGTGGTAGGCATCGTAGCAATGGCATAGCAAAAGAGCGAGCAAACTAGCATAGCAAAGATAGTAGTGATTTCGAGGGTATGATCATCTTGCCTGCACAGTTGTCAGAGTTGACTGGATCCTCAAAAGCAAACTCAACGGGCTCCTCGTTAGTGAACTCGTCTCCCGGCTCTACCCAAACAAGACAAACAAGCAACAAGGATACAATCAACCACGTGCAAACTCAAACAACACAATGCAAAGATGATATGCTATGCGGGATGCGATGTGGGATGCAAAATGCAAGATATGACAGGAAATGCATGAAGCTGGCCTCAACTTGGAAATCCAAGTGTGCCACTGGAAAGATGAGATGAAATCGCTTGAAAACGATATAAAGAACGCCAGAATCGGAGTTACGGTTTGGAAATGGCAAGCGATTCAAATATGACACCGGTCTGCGATTTACAGCAAGTAGGCATCTAAATGCAACGAAATTAACATGTTACAGCCACCAAACATGACAACAAAATACATGGCAGGGAAGCATTCAAGATGCTTAACAAAAGTCTAGCACTGAGCTACGGCCAAATCATCCATTAACAGGTTCAAACAAGCATGGCAAAAACACAAATGGTAAAACAGATCTCAGACTTAGTGAAATTAACACTTGTCTAGAATTTCAGATCATATAGCCCTCTTCGGAGCAACAAAACAATATGCTACAGGACCTGAACATGACAAAGAAAGACATGGCATGGAGCTACTCAACAAGATTAACAAAAGTCCCTTAGTGACCTTGAGCCAAAAGGGGTCACAAAATATCCTAACAAGCACACGAACATAGTGAAAACATAATCAGGTTTCAGACTTAGTGAAAAACTGGGACATGTTGAAACATAACTCACGAAGGCATGTTTATGAGCTCGATGCACTCACTACGGTGCAAGTCATGGCAAGACAAGCATACATACCTTAAGAAGGCACAAAATGCAAGCTATACATGGCAAGAACAATGGCATAGCATACACGGATCAACTACAATAACATCGGCAAAATCGCAAACAAGTTGACGATCTGCCCAGATTCGCAATGAAGCAAAAGTAGAGCTCGATTTACTCAAGCTAGGGAGCTGCATAATTGCAAACAAAGACATGGATGGATAGAGTACTACAATATTAACAAAACTCCCTTAGTGATCATCCTCAAAAGAGGCACGGATCACTAGGAAACAACATGAACATATGGCATCATGAGATAAACAATCCCAGGACTTAGTGAAATCACTAAGTCCCTGAAAACAGAATTAGCAAGTGCACCACTTTGCAAGCTTGCACAAGTCACCACATACATCCTAAAAATACATGGGTTGCACCCCTAGAAAGATGACAAAACCCTTAACAAAATATATGTAGAACTCACGGACATATCATGCACACAATAATCATGGCAAAAATGACAAAAGTGCTAAACGGAGTAACAGATCTGTCAATTAACTCAAGTAGCCCTCTTCTAACATCATTTCGGGCATCAAGATGAGCTCAAATGAAAATGATGCAATAGAATGAAATGATGTACTCTCTGAAGTGAACATTTCGATATGCTATATGCATGAATCGGAGCTACGGATGCAAAGTTACGGGGCCTCGAACAGGAGCATATGGACCAAGAATTTCGGGACTTAGTAGAAAAAAAATCACCCCGAGAGAAAGTCAACTGGACGAGATGATCCCGGGACAGAGGGATCCGGGCGGCGCGGGGCTGCGTTTGGATGAGATCCCGGTGGATCTTGTCCCGATCCAACGGATCTCACCGGAGAGGACGACGGCGGCCGGAGGGAGGTCGTCGGCGAGCTCGGCGGGCGTCGGATCCAGCGGGGCTCGGGCCTCCCGCGGCCGGATCTCGCGTGGCGGCGGAGGGCGCGGCGAGGGAGGCGGAGCAACGGCGGCGGCGCGCTATGCAGAGGCCGGCGAGGCGAAGTGGCGGCAACCGGCGGGCGGTGGCGCGGGTGCCGGCGATGGAGAAGGGCGGCGGTGGCGGCGCCGGAGCCGAGGAGGGAGGCGGCGAGCCACGGGGTCTTCGGGCACGGGCGGCTAGGCGCCTTCGGGCCAGGAGGGCCGGGGACGGGCCCGAGCGGGCCGCGCGCGGCCGAGGCGGCGACGTGGGCGTGGCTCGCCACGTGGCGCGCTGCGATTGGGCGGCGGCGATGTCCGGTGGCGGGCCGGACGTGTCCGGCGGCGGCGGGTAGAATTTAGGGTTTCGGGGGGAGGAAGGAGATCCGAAAATGGAGGGGCCTTTATATAGGCATAGAGGGAGCTAGGAGAGTCCAAATGAGGTGTGGTTTTCGGCCACGCGATCGTGATCGAACGCTCTAGGACATGGAGCAGAGTTTGGTGGGTTTTGGGCCAAATTGGAGGGGTGTTGGGCTGCAACACACATGAGGCCTTTTCGGTCCCTCGGTTAACCGTTGGAGTATCAAACGAAGTCCAAATGGTACGAAACTTGACAGGCGGTCTACCGGTAGTAAACCAAGGCCGCTTGGCAAGTCTCGGTCCAATCCGGAAATGTTTAATCCCCACACACGAAAGAAAGCTAGAAATGACCACCGGAGGAGAATGAAGCGCCGGAACGCAAAACGGACAACGGGGAAAAGGCTCGAATGCATGAGATGAACATGTATGCAAATGCAATGCACATGATGACATGATATGAGATGCATGACAACGATAACAACACCGGAGACAAAAACCCGAACCCAAGAAAATAAATATAACTTAACGCCGGAAACGGCAAGAGTTGGAGTACAAATTGGGAAAATTACATCCGGGGTGTTACACTCATGCACGCCCTTAATGTACTCGCAGGTGTGTCTGTCACCGTACATCCATTGTTGGTTCATCTGCGTGCATTATATATAATTAAGTGTCCAAATTAATAGAAGTTCATCATCACATTAAAACCAAAGTGCATACATAGTTCTCATCTAACAACATATAGCTCTCCAGAATATCTAATTAATTAAACCATACATTGAAACTATGTAAAACATTTCAATGCGAAAACAAATGCGATCATAATCGCAACCAAGGTAACAATTGATCCAACGACATAATGCTACCAAGCCCCGGTATGAATGGCATATTTTCTAATCTTTCTAATCTTCAAGCGCATTGCATCCATCTTGATCTTGTGATCATCGACGACATCCGCAACATGCAACTCCAATATCATCTTCTCCTCCTCAATTTTTTTTATTTTTTCCTTCAACAAATTGTTTTCTTCTTCAACTAAATTTAACCTCTCGACAATAGGGTCGGTTGGCATTTCCGATTCACATACATCCTACATAAATAAAATCTATGCCACGTTGGTCGGCATAATTTTCATAAACAATAAATGAACCAATAGTTATAAAGATAATATATATACCACATCTAAATCATAGACAGGACGAGGGCCGACGGGGGCGGATACCAAAACCATCGCACTATATAATATGCAATAATAAAAGTAAGAAAATAATGCAAGTATCTATGTAAACATACAAGTAAGAATATTTTTCCTTTTAGAAAGAAGATAAGAACAAGAGGCTCACCACGGTGGTGCCGGCGATGAGCTCGGCGCGGGTGATCGGCGATGGTGAAGATGGGGACGGGGCGTGACGGACCGCTAAACCTAGACAAATATTGTGGAAAATGGAGCTTGGAGGTCAAGCTTGGAGAGGAGAAAGCTTAAGTAGTGTGGCTCGGGCATTCCATCGAACACCTTGTGTGCATAGGAGGTGAGCTAGAGCACCACCAAGCCCTCTCCCCCTCGGCCAGAAAAAACAGAGCAGTGTGCTCTGCTCTTACGCGAGGGGGTGTATATAGGCACCTCATTGGTCCCGGTTGGTGGCATGAACCGGGACTAAAGGGGAGCCTTTGGTCCCGGTTCAAGCCACCAACCAGGACCAATGGTGGTGGGCCAGGAGCGAGGCCCATTGGTCCCGGTTCGTCCCACTAACCGAGACCAAAAGGTCCAGATGAACCGGGACCAATGGCCCACGTGGCCCGGCCGGCCCCCTGGGCTCACGAACCGGGTCCAATGCCCCCATTGGTCCCGGTTCTAGACTGAACCGGGACTAATGGGCTGACCCGGCCTGGACCAAAGCCCTGTTTTCTACTAGTGGGTGTGATCGGTTACCATTAAGGATTGGTAACTATGTATTTCCCTCAGACCTAATAGTATTGGAATCTCAAGGATTGGATGTGATATTAGGCATGGATTGGTTATTGAAGTATGAAGGGAACATTGAATGCGCCAGTAATTCAATTTTGCTTACAACGCCAGAAGGAAGAAGGATCAAGTATGTATCCTGGCATGTGCCGAAGAGGACTCAAGTAAATTGCTTAACAGGAGTTGTGCAGGAGGAAGTACCAGTAGTGAAGGATTTCCCTGACGTATTTCTAGAGTAGTTGCCAGGCATGCCACTGGATAGAGATATTGAGTTTTTGATTGAGCTTTTGCCAGGCACAGGGCCAATATCTAAGAGACCATACAGGAAGCCCGCAAAGGATTTGGAGGAAATTAAGAAGCAGATTAAGGAGTTACTGGATAAAGGTTATATTCGCCCAAGTTCTTCACCTTGGGGATCGCCAGTACTTTTAGTGGAAAAGAAGGATGGATCGTTACGGATGGTTGTTGATTATCGGGGATTGAATGAAGTAACAATCAAGAACAAGTACCCACTACCGATGATCAATGATCTGTTTGATCGATTGCAAGGAGCTAAGGTATTTTCCAAGATTGATCTGCGATCAGGATACCATTAGTTGAAGATTCGAAAACAGGGTATACCTAAGACGGCTGTTACCACCAGATATGGGCTGTATGAGTATACCATTATGTCATTTGGTCTGACTAACGCACCTGCCTATTTTATGAACATGATGAACAAAGTATTTATGGAGTTTTTGGATAAGTTCGTCGTAGTGTTCATTGATGATATCCTAGTTTACTCGAAGAATGAAGAGGAGCATAAGGAGCATCTGCGTCTGGTACTTGGAAAGCTCAGAGAACATCAGCTATATGCCAAGTTTAGCAAATGTGAATTTTGGTTGAAGGAAGTTGGATTCCTTGGACATGTTATATCCAGAGAAGGTATAGCAGTAGATCCCACCAAGGTTGACACTATGACAAATTGGGAAGCCCCAACAACAGTTGGAGAGATCCGGAGTTTTCTGGGACTCGTAGGATACTACCGGAGATTCATTGAAAAATTCTCGAAGATTGCGAAGCCTATGACGGAGTTGTTGAAGAAGGATACCAAGTTCAAATGGACTGAGGAATGTGAGGCCAGTTTCCAGGAGTTGAAGAAATGTTTGGTTACATCACCTGTGTTGATTTTGATGGATCAGAACAAAGATTATGAGGTGTATTGCGACGCTTCATGTCGAGGACTTGGAGAAATACTTATACAGGAAGGAAGAGTTGTTTCATATGCCTCATGACAGCTTAAGCATCATGAGTTAAATTATGCCACGCATGATTTGGAGTTAGCAGCCGTAGTGCATGCATTGAAAAGTTGGAGACATTTTCTCGTTGGAAACCATTGTGAAGTGTACACGGATCACAAGAGTTTGAAGTATATTTTCACGCAGAAGGAGTTGAGTCTCAGGCAAAGGAGATGGTTGGAGCTCATCAAGGATTATGATATGAGATTGCATTATCACCCCGGAAAGGCTAACGTAGTAGCCGACGCATTGAGCCGTAAAAGCCACGTCAATACCCTAATGACGGGGGATTTACCAAGGGAGTTAGCCGAAAATCTTCGTGAGCTTTGTTTGGAGATAGTTCCGAGAGGCTATGTAGCAGCATTAGAGATTGAGTCTACTTTGATGGATAAGATCAGAGAAGCCCAGAAGACTGACAAGGAGATTGCTTCTATAAAGGAGAAAATGAGCAAAGGAAAAGCTAAGGGATTTCGTGAGGATAAGCACGATACCCTATGGTTTGAACACCGGGTTTACGTGCCCAATGACCCGGAGATCAGGAAGTTGATACTGCAAGAGGCCCATGATTCACCATATTCGATTCACCTAGGGAATACCAAGATGTATTTGGATTTGAAGGATACTTTCTGGTGGACCAGAATGAAGAAGGATATTGCGGAGTATGTAGCAGTTTGTGATGTATGTCAGAGAGTAAAGGCAGAGCATCAGAAGCCAGCAGGATTGTTACAGTCATTGCCAATACCCGAATGGAAGTGGGATAAGTTAGGCATGGACTTTATTACGGGTTTACCCAGAACTCGTTCAGGCCATGACTCGATTTGGGTAGTAGTCGATCATTTAACAAAGGTAGCTCATTTCATCCCAGTGAAGACTACCTACACCAGTGCTAAGCTGGCAAAGATATACATGACCAGGATCGTATGTCTACACGGAGTTCCAAGGAGCATTGTACCAGATAGAGGAACCCAGTTTACCTCAAAGTGTTGGAATCAGTTTCATGAAACTTTAGGTGCCAGGCTAGAGTTCAGTACAGCTTTCCATCCGCAGACAGATGGACAGACCGAGAGAGTTAATCAGATTTTGGAGGATATGCTGAGAGCTTGTGCGCTAGATTATGGATCTAGTTGGGAGGACAATTTACCATATGCGGAGTTCTCTTACAACAACAGTTATCAATCCAGTTTGAAGATGGCCCCTTTCGAAGCCTTGTACGGAAGGAGGTGCAGGACCCCATTGTCGTGGGATGAAGTTGGAGACCGCGAGTTGTTTGGACCGGATCTGATTAAGGTGTCTGAACAGAAGGTGAAATTGATCCGCGATAGGCTCAAAGTAGCCCAGTCCAGGTAGAAGAGCTATGTAGATTCGAAACGCAAGGAGACAGTCTACGAAGTCGGAGACCGAGTTTATCTTCGAGTATCTCCACTTCGAGGAGTTAAACGTTTTGGAGTTAAGGGAAAGTTAGCGCCACGTTTTGTAGGACCATACAAAGTTTTGGAGCATATGGGAGAAGTAGCTTACAAGTTGGAATTGCCCGAAGGATTGTCAGGAGTTCATGATGTATTCCACGTTTCCCAGTTGAAGAATGCCACGCAGAGATGGCTGATATACCGCTGAGAGATACAGTGCCGCTGGAAGCGATTCAGTTGGACAATGATTTGACCTATGAGGAGAAACCAGTTAAGATTCTTGAGTATGCCAGCCGAGTAACCTGCAGCAAGGTTATCAAGTTTTGCAAAGTTCAGTGGAGCCACCACACGGGGGATGAAGCCACCTGGGAGCGAGAGGAAGATCTGCTGAAGGACCACCCACACCTATTTTATAGCCAACACGAATCTCGAAGGCGAGATTCATCTTAAGGGGGGTAGGTTTGTAACATCCCAAATTTCCAATTTGGAATGTTATACATTAGATCATCATTGAATATCATATTTTATTGCTTTTGGGTTGATCCTAGAAATTTCACGCAACTCAAGGACCCTCAGAGAGAGTTGGGGATTTCGTTATTTTCATATTTGAGTTTTCTCAAATTTTGAAAAATACGATCATTTGATTTTATTTATTTTATCTTCAATTATTTCTATTACAAAAATATGAGAGAGGGAATAAAATGACTTTCCCAAAATAAAGAAATATTGATGATTTAATGATAAAATCAACTAAGTTTTATTTCGGAGTTTTTTGGATTTTTTTTGAATTTAGGAAAAATTGCATGTTTTTAAAAATTGCATTTAGGGCCAAGAAAATGTTCATCATGTTCTAAATATTTTATTTAGATGGTGAAAATTTGTTTTGGCATTTTTAGATTTTTATTTATTTTTCTAGAATTTTTTAGTCCGGTGAAATTATTTAAAAAAACCGCGCCCGACTGGGCCAAAGGCCCAGCCGAGCCAGGCCGGCCCACCAGGAGCCGCCGCCTCCCGCGTCGTGCTGCCGCCGGAGCCGCCCGCGCCGCCCGACCCCCTTCCCAAGCCAGGCCGCCCCCCCCCTTCCCCCTTTAAATAGCCACCCGGGCCCCCCCTGTAGCCCCGAGCCGCGCCGCCCCACCCACCCAGCCCCGCCGCCGTGGCCAGGAGCCGCCGCCCCGCCCACGCAGCCCTACCACCGCCTTGCGCCGCGCTGCATCGCCGCCGCGGCCAGGAGCCACCGCCCGCCCACGCAGCCCTGCCCCCGCCTCGCCAGAGTCCGAGCCGAGGTAGCCGCCCCGCCCACGCAGCCCTGCTGCCGCCTTGCGCCGCGCCGCCGCCGCCTTGCATCGCTGTCGCCCGCCTCGCCGGCCGAGCCGAGGTAGCCGCCGCCGCCCGGTTTTCTGAGAAAAACCAATTCGGTTTTTTTAGAAAACCCTAATTTTCTTTTTTTAAATAGATCAGTGTTTTCCGGTTTATTTATTTAGCGAGCGTTCGCTCGTTCATTCGTTTTAACGAACGCGTTCATCGTTAAGTTCCAAAAAACGAACGTCCGTTCGTTATTTCTGTTCGTTGTTTCTCTTTTTCTCGGATTTTCCGTGATTATTTCTGATCGCGATTTCTGGTCCGATTTTCGTTCTAGTATAACTTTTCGCTCGTTTATCAGAATCAAGTGATTCAAGCGCCCGGAGTTTCATCTCGAAACCCTCTTTCCGTTTAACCAACTCAAGCAAGTTTTTGCCTCTGTAAAATTTGACCTAGATCTAGAATAGTAAATGAAGCTTGTTTCTTTTGCCGTTTGTCTTTCGTTGCTTCGTTCGATTTGATTCTTTTTGCCAACCGGAGTTCTTAAGTTGAACTATCTGGTTAGATCTCTTATTTGATTTTTACCTGTGCATTAGATGAGTACTTATTGTATGCTTGTTTGTTTGCGATAGAGTACCCGGATTGCGCCGCTTGCTACTTCGAATCCCTAGGTTTCACGGATCATCAGCAAGGCAAGTAACACTTTGATCATACTTCCTATTACCCAGTTTTTATGCATTAGATCAATCCTCACACATTGCATGTTTAGGATCTAATTAAATTGTGGGTTTTGGGAAGTAGATGAGGTAGTACCTATTACCTATTTTATTATCAAACCTTTGGGAGTTACTTCTACGTTAATTATCCCTATGCTATGCTAGTAGACGTGGATTGGGTGAGTGTATCCATGACAGATGTGAGATTGTTAAATTAATGATTTATCTAAGGTGGCAAGTTAAATACAGATCTGGGTGGATTGAGGCACCTGGGTATTCCAGCGATTGCTTGTTTTTCTTTGGACCGCCACCCAGGCTCAAAGGGATCATGAGATTATTCATACTAGAAACTTCCGTGTGCAGCCACAAGCTACTATGGGCTCTAGCATAGTTGACTAAGTCGTGCGAACTCTTACAGTGGTAGACTAGCACATGTAGGGGATGTAGGTTGGTACGGTCTACCCGTTCGTAAGGTGCAAGCGCTTCTGAAAGACTATGTCTCGGTCATCCATTTCTCAAACACCATGTAGTGCAAGAATCCCAACGGAGGAGATCGAGTCTTGTGGGGAAAGTGCGCAAACCTCTGCAGAGTGTATAAACTAATCATGGTTAGTCGTGTCCACGGTTATGGACATCTTGAGTATCTAGTACTTGGATTATCACGTGAATCTCATCATGTTACTCTAATTAATTTTGTTGGGTTTTAATGATGATGTTTAATTGGGATTGAGAGCGTGTCTACACTCTCAATGTTTAACAACTACCATGATAGTTAAATAAAATTTATTCGTTTACAGTAGGGAAAAAATGGCTTTACGCAAAACTGTAACCATAGAGCTTTCCACCAGCCAAATATGCATGTAGTATAGTCTTATTCTTCCATCATTCTTTATGTGTTACTTTGCCAGCATATTCCATGTGCTGACCCGTTTTCGGGCTGCAACATTCATGTTGCAGACTTTTCAGACGACGAGTAAAGTGCCTTTAGATCGTGGTTCTATACTCAGTGATGCCATTGGAGTTGATGGACTCACTTATCTTCCAAGCCTTCCGTTGTTATCGTTATTAGATGGCCTTAAGCCATATTTATTGTAATAAGTTCTCTTTTGAGACACTCGATGTAATAAGTGTGTGATTGCTACTCTGTTATAAATCCTTCAAGTACTGTGTGGTGTCAGCATTACTGATCCAAGGATGACACCGGAGCATAGAGATCAGACTGGTTGAGGTCTGGTCGCTACAAATTTATAGTATTCCAGTTTCCTATGATACTCCCACTATTATGAATGAGGATAAGATTGCTTATATGGAGAGTAATAAATTTTCTATGCTTTTGGATCATGAAAAGAATGCTTTATGTGATGGTTATATTTATGAATCTATACATAATGCTACTGAAAATTATTATGAGAGAGGAACTTATGATTCATGATGCTCTCTTTATGTTTCAATTCTTATCTTTTATGCGAGCATCATTGAAATCATCGTGGCTAGCTAAAAGGCATAAAAGAGAAGCGCTTGTTGGGAGAAAACCCAACACTTTTACCTACTATTTTCTGTGTTCACATGATTAAGCTACTATAGTAATCATGTTTTATTTCTTTAGTTTCAATAAAGTGCCAAGTAAGACCTTTGGGATGGCTTACAGTGATAGTTGATTCGATCTTGCTGAAAAACAGAAACTTTTGCGCTCAGGAAAACAATTCTCATTTTTAACAGAAGCGCGATAAAATGATGATTCTATTTGCATAAGATTGATAGAAAAATTACCCAGGTTTTCCTAATTGTTCAGAATTTTTGGAGTAGCAGAAATATGGTTGGAGTACAGATTACTATAGACTGTTCTGTTTTTGACAAATTCTGTTTTCAATGCATAGTTTGCTTGTTTTCTAGTTTCTATGGCTTATATTGCTCAATATAAGTTGTGGAAATGGTATGCTATAGTAGGAATAGTGTGGAAACAATTATGAATCTTGTCTCTGATAGTACAAAAGTGAAATGGTTTGCTCTTTATCATACTAACCAATCTCACAAAGTTCCATTAAGTCTTGTGTGATTGAAGTTTTCAAGTTTTGGGCGAGATGTCGATATGAGGAGAATAAGGAGTGACAAGACCCTCAGATTGGGGATTCCCAAGGCACCCCAAGGTAATATTCAAGGAAGATCCAAGCAACTAAGCTTGGGAATGCCCCGGAAGGCATCTCCTCTTTCGTCTCCAACATTATCGGTAACCTCACTTGGAGCTATGTTTTCGTTCGTCGCATGATATGAGTTTTGCTTGGAGCATCATTTCATTTTATTTATATTTGATTTCTGTTATTTAGAATAATGTTTTGCATTTTTATTTCAATAAAAGTGGCATTGGTAGCCTTTACTATGCTTATTTTGCAAGTATACATGTTGCTGTTTGAAAACAGAAAGTTTATCAATGTTGTAAAAATTCCGTAGAAAAGTCAGAATGTGATAAAATATTGAATTTTTTTGCAAAATAAGATCTAATCAATTTTATACAGTGTGGGAAATTTTCATAACTTTTTGAGTTAGGGAAGTATTGATACTCTTGCATTCTTTACATAATGTACTGTTTTGGCAGATTGTTGTTATGTTTGCATATGTTTCCTTGTTTAATGATTCTATTTGATGATAGGAGTATTAAATATGCAGAGGCATTTAGTTTGCAATGCTGAATAATAATCTTAGTGATTTTCTACAGTATAGAATGATAAGGTATTTGGATTGTTTTATACTAACTTGTCTCACGAGTTCTTGTTGAGTTTTGTGTGGATGAAGTTTTTAAGATTTAGGGAAACCGTGAAATAAAAGGAATTAAGGAGACACAAAAGCTCAAGCTTTGGGATAACCAAGGCACCCCAAGATAATATTTCAAGAAGCCTCAAGCATCTAAGCTTGGGGATTCCCCGGTAGGCATCCCACCTTTCTTCTTCAACAATTATTCGGTTAGTATCGGTTGAGCCTAAGTTTTTGCTTCTTCACGTGATGTGTGCTATTCTTGGAATATCATTTTATTTTGTTTTGCTTGATGTTTTAATAAAATACTTATATATAGAAGTTTTTAAATAAAATAGAGTCCTCAAATAGTTGCCAGGGAGGCTAGGTAAGCGGCACGCACATCCCGTCAATGAAGCTCTTTTCTATGGAATTGCTCTAGTGCATCACTTATATCTTTTTGAGCATGGTGTGCTTTAGTATTTTTGAAGAAGTTCTCTCTTGATTCACTTAAATTAATTTGAGAGAAAAAATATTATGCTCATGATCTTCATTTTTTTAGCTTACCAAAAGCAACTCATGAAAATTAGTCCCAAAGTGATAGATATCCAAGAAGGATATAATAAAAACTTTCATGAAGATCATTGGAAAAAATAAAGTTAATTCCTCATAATAGTTTTGAGATATGATGATGTGATATGTGAGTCATATTGATGAGTAATTATGCTTTAGTAATAATATTGGTGTTAAGGTTTGTGATTCTCTATGCATGCACGAAAGTCAATAGTTATGCAATGAAATTACATCCTACTTGTGGTGCATTATTCGGTGTTAATTATGCTTAATGCTCGCTTATGAGATTATTCGTTTCTTGGTTGGTCGCTTCCCAATCTTTCGCTAGCCTTCATTTTGCACTAAGTATGATCACTACTTGTGCATCCAAAATCCTTTAAACCAGTTTTGCCACATGAGTCCACTATACCTACCTATATGTGGTATTATTTTGCCGTACTAAGCAAATTTGTATGTGCCATCTCTAATTTTCAAAATAAATTTCTCTTTTGTGTGCTCATACCACTCGCGAGGTGGGGAGAGGTGGCCAATATTTTCCATGCTAGATGTGATATTCTCACGATGAGTGTTTATTCACTTGTCATTGCACGAGAGTAAGGCAAAGGTATCGGGGATTCCCAGTCCCGAAATGAAAAATGAATTTACTTTATGTTGTCAAATAATAAATTCCTTGGAAAGTGTTGGTATGAAGGGCACCCGTGGATACGGTTAGCCATGGAAAGTGAAAGTATGGTGGAAAAAGGAATAAACATTATTTTCTGTTCGGGAACCGCCTATGATATATCTAGCATGGAAAGTGTTGGGAGCTCTAAGTCATTTTCATTGGTGGGAAAAATATGCCTCTCAAAATGTTTTTTTATCTCTCAATTTTCGCTTTGACCTCTGGCACCTCTACAAATCCCTACTTCCCTCTGCGAAGGGCCTTTCTTTTACTTTATGAAATTTTTATTTTTAAGTTGAGTATCCATCTTCTCTTATAAAGCACCAACTAGGAGGCACTATGATCGTACTTGAGCATTGGGTGTAGCTAATATGCGAGTGTGTTTCATGAATGGATCAACGATTGAGCATGATGGGCTAGGGATAACTTATTTTAGCATTGATATTTGGAAGACATGGTTGCTTGTTGATATGCTTGAGTATTTAAGTCTCATGTCAAAACTAGACTATTGCTTTGAACCATATACAACTCCAAACATCCATGCTATAAAGAAAAGAATATGAGATGACATGTTAGGCAGCATTCCACATAAAAAATTCTATTTTTATCATTTACCTACTCGAGGACGATCAGGAATTAAGCTTGGGGATGCTGATGCGTCTCCAACGTATTGTAACGCCCGGATAATCATGCTACAGTAATCCCACGTTAACAATGTCACGTCACATCTGTCACTGTAGTTAATCTCGGGTTAGTTCAAAACCGATTCAAATTCAAATTTAAAATAAAGTTAAATAATAAAAGTTTTCAAACATTAAAATAAAAATGTTTGGTTTGTACTAAATATTACCTAGATAATTATGGTGTAGAAGACACAGTTTTATAAAATGCCTAATAAATTAAAATGATTTAAAACAGAAAAGAAAATACAAAAAACAGAAAAAGAAAAATAGAAAAGGAAAACAAACCCCACCCAACCACCCCCACTGGGCTTCGGCCCAGCTGGCCACTAGACAAGCCAGGCCGGCCCAGCCGGGGCCCCATAACCCCCCCCCCCCGCGTGACCCACCCACCGACAGCAACTCCCCCACGTTTCCCGTCGCACTCCCTCCTCCTCCCTGATCCAGATCTGGATCGGGCGAACGAACCACGCCGCCGCCGATTCTCGTCGCCACCATGTCAACGCCCGCCGCCTGGACCTCGCCGGCCTGCTTTCTCTTAGTTGTCGTCCTCGTCGACCACCCCGAGCAACACTGCGATCAAACCCCTACGCTATCCCGTGAGCCCCTCCCCCTGTTCTTCTCCTCTCCCTCATGCGCACGCATGCGCGCTCTGCGCCAGTGCCCCTGCGCCCGCTCCCGCCTCCCGCAGTGCCTCGCGCTGCGCACGCCCCGTCGCCACTCGTCACGTGACACCGCTCCCGCGCTGTGGTCGGCCCCCTCCTGGCCACGCCGAAGCGCGCGCGCCCGCACCCCGCGCTCCGCGCGCGCTCACCGCATGCGTGCCTCGCCGAGCCACCCGGCGACCACTACCGCGGATCCCGCTGGACCGCAGTCGAGCGTCGCTGCTGCTTCTGCCTCAAGCCTCCGACGGACGACCGCGCATCGCCGCGCCCTCACCCCGGCTCTGCCTCGCTTCGCCCGCGCCTCGTTCGACCTCGGCTCGCCCGCGCCTCGTTCGACCTCGCCTCGCCCGCGCCTGACCCTAACCGCGTCCGCTCCGGCCATGGCCTCGCCTAGTGCCCCCTTGCTCCGCATCTTGCCGCCACCATCGGGCCGCGTCTGCTTCCGCCCGGGCGCGCTCGATTCCCCTCGTCCCTTCCCATGGTTGCCTTGGCTGAAGCCCACCGCCGCTCGGCCGGCCACTTCCGCTCGCCGCCTGTGTCGCGGTCGGTGCCTCACGCTCCTCCGTGGCCTCGCCGTCGCCGCGAACCTCCACCGCGCCCGCTGGCCCTAGTCGGGTCCGCCCCGCCCCGTGCGTTCGGGCAGCGCCATGCGCCCGTGAACCCGGCGCCCGCAAGGCCCTGGGCCACTTCCACGCGGGCCCTAGTGCCCAGAACGTCTATTAAAAAAGAAAAGGATAAAAAAATTAATAATTAAAAATAAAAATAAATAATAGTTAATTAATTAATTAATTTATTAAAGAAATAATTAACTTAATTAATTTTGATTAATTAAATTAAACAACTAATTAAACTAATTACACATTAGTTACCTAATTAACCTGATTAGTTAATTAATTAATTAGTCAATGACAGTGGGGCCCACCCTCCTAATTAATTTTGATTAGGTTAATTAATGTGTTTAATTAAAATGGGTCACTAACAGGTGGGACCCACCTATCAGGTTGACCAGGTCAACTGCTGACGTCATGATGACGTCAGCAAACACTATTCAGGATAATGTTGATTTAAATAATTAAATAAATCCTAAAAATGATTTAAATCTTTTAAAATTAATATAAAATAAACCGTAGCTCGGATGGAAAAACTTTGTACATGAAAGTTGCTTAGAACGACGAGACGAATCCAGATACGCAACCCGTTCGTCCGCCATGCATCCCTAGCATAGCGAACACGCAACTTTCCCCCCTCCGGTTCATTTGTGTGGAAACGCGAAACACCGGGGATATTTTCTCGGATGTTTCCCCCCTTCAACGGTACCACCTCATACCGCATTAGGGCACCCCTAGCACTGATACTTGTCATGTCATGCATCGCTATGCATCTGTTTTCTTAATATTTATTGTTTCTTCCCCCTCTTCTCTCGCTAGACACCGAGACCGACACCGCTGCTACCCAGTACGACTACGGTGTTGACGACCCCTCTCTCTTGCCAGAGCAACCAAGCAAGCCCCTCCCTTGATCACCAGATATCACCTACTCTCCTCTATACTGCTTGCATTAGAGTAGTGTAGCATGTTACTGCTTTTCGTTAATCCTATTCGGATGCATAGCCTGTCATTGTTGCTACAACTGTTGATACCTTACCTGCAATCCTAAATGCTTAGTACAGGATGCTAGATTATCATCAGTGGCCCTACATTCTTGTCAGTCTGCCATGCTATACTATTGGGCCGTGATCACTCGGGTGTTGTTCACGGGTTTATACTATATATACATACTATGCATGTTGCGACTAAAGTCGGGTCGGCTCGTTGAGTACCTGCAAGTGAATTCCGATGTTGGGGGCTGATGGGGCAGGTGGTTCCACCCATGTAGTGGTGGGCCTGGGTTCCTGACGGCCCTCGACTATTACTTTGAGGCGGAGCGACATGGTAGGCGGAGACCACCTAGGTGAGAGGTGGGCCTGGCCCTGGTCGGCGTTCGCGGTTACTTCAAAATAACACGCTTAACGAGATCTGGGTATTTGATCTGAGTCTGGCTACTGGCCTATACGCACTAACCAACTATGTGGGGACAGTTATGGGCACTCGACGTCGTGGTATCAGCCGAAACCTTCGTGACGTCAGCGACTGAGCGGCGCGCGCCGGGTTGGACTGGAACGCCTGCTCTTGTATAAGGGAGGCTAGGTCTTCTCGCAGGCCGCGTTCGCAACGTGCAGGTGTGCAATGGGCGATCGGCCCAGACCCCTGTGCCATAGGATTTAGACCGGTGTGCTGACCTCTCTATTGTGCCTAGGTAGGGCTGCGACGTGTTGATCTTCTAAGGCCGGGCATGACCTAGGCAAGTGTGTTCGGACAAAGGGGATCGAGCGTGTTGGGAAATGTGGTGCACCCCTGCAGGGAAGTTAATCTATTCGAATAGTCGTGATCTTCGGTAACAGGATGACTTGGAGTTGTACCTTGACCTTATGACAACTAGAACCGGATACTTAATAAAACACACCCTTCCAAGTGCCAGATACAACCGGTGATCGCTCTCTCACAGGGCGACGAGGGGAGGATCATCGGTTAGGATTATGCTATGTGTTGCTACTTGGTGAACTTACCATCTACTCTCTTCTTCTGCTGCAAGATGGAGGTTACCAGAAGCTTAGTCTTCGATAGTACTAGCTATCCCCCTCTTATTCTGGCATTCTGCAGTTCAGTCCACATGTTACCCCTTTTCCATTTGATACCAATGGATACATATGTAGTGTAGCTCCTTGCTTGCGAGTACTTTGGATGAGTACTCACGGTTGCTTTGCTCCCCCTTTTCCCCCTTCCTATACCCGATTGCTGCGACCAGACGTTGGAGTCCAGGAGCCAGGAGCCAGACGCCACTATCGATGACGACTACTACTACTCGGGAGGTGCCTACTACTACGTGCAGCCCGCTGACGACGACCAGGAGTAGTTTAGGAGGATCCCAAGCAGGAGGCATGCGCCTCTTTCGATTTGTATCCCGGTTTGTGCTAGCCTTCTTAAGGCAAACTTGTTTACTTATGTCTGTACTCAGATATTGTTGCTTCCGTTGACTCGTCTATGATCGAGCACTTGTATTCGAGCCCTCGAGGCCCTTGGCTTGTATTATGTGCTTGTATGACTTATTTTTATTTTTAGAGTTGTGTTGTGATATCTTTCTGTGAGTCCCTGATCTTGATTGTACATGTTTGCGTGTATGATTAGTGTACGATTGAATCGGGGGCGTCACACATATCTATAATTTTTTATTGTTCCATGCTGTTATATTATCATTCTTGGATGTTTTATAATCATTTTATAGTCATTTTATATCATTTTTCGGACTAACCTATTGACATAGTACCAAGTGTCAGCTGTTGTTTTTTGCATGTTTTTTACATCGAAGGAAATCAATGTCAAATGGAGTCCAAACACCGTGAAACTTTTTGTCAATTTTTATGGACCAGAAGACCACCAATGGGCCAGAGAAGCACCTGGGGGTGCCCCGAGGGGGGCACAACCCACCAGGGCACGCCTGGGGCCCCAGGTGGTTTGTGCCCATCTCGGTGGCCTCCCGCACCCCCTCTTTACCCTATAGATTCCCAAATATTCTGAAAACCCTCGGGGTTATCCTAGATCAGAAATTCTGTCGTTGCAAGGCTCTATAGCCACCGAAAACCAATCTAGACCCCATTCCGGCACCCTGCTGGAGGGGGGAATCATCTTCGGTTGCCATCTTCATCATCCCTGCGGCCACCACGATGAGGAGGGAGTAGTCCACCCTCGGGGCTGAGGGTTTGTACCAGTGCCTATGTGATTAATCCCCCTCTCTCTCTCGTGTTCTTGAGATGTCACGATCTTGATGTATCGTGGGCTTTGTTAATATAGTCGGATCATATGGTGTTTCCCCCTCTCTTTCTTGTTGTGATGAATTGAGTTTTCCCTTTGAGATTTCGTTCTTGTTGGATTCGATACTTTTATGGATTTGAGAACACTTGATGTATGTCTTGCATATGAATACCCGTGGTGACAATGGGGTATTATATTGATTCACTTGAGATATGTTTTGGCACTCAACTCGCGGATTGTCGAGGTGACATTGGGGTAATCTATGCATAGGGGTTGATGCACGTTCTCGTCTTTTGTTTCTCCGGTAGAAATCTTGGAGCACTCTTTGAGGTTCTTTGTGTTGGATTGAGTATTATGAATCTGAATTTTCTTTGGTGTTATTTTAGTACGAACTCTTGATAGATCGATCAGAAAGAATAACTTAGTGTTATTTTAGTAAGAACTATTGATAGATCGATCGGAAAGAATAACTTGGTGTTATTTTAGTACGACCTCTTGGATAGATGAATCGGAAAGAATAGCTACAAACAATTTCTTCTTATGTTCTCTGCTAGATAGGAACTTTGGAGTGATTCTTCATCGCACGTTGAGGGGTGGTTATATGATCCAACTATATTAGCATTGTTGAGAGATTGCACTAGCGAAAGTACGGACCCTAGGCCTCATTTTCAAGCATTGCAATACCGTTTTTGTGCCCGTTTAATATTTGCTACCTTGCTGTTTTTATTTATTCAAATAATAAAAATATATTTCTACCATCCATATTACACTTTTATCACCATTTCTTCACCGAACTAGTGCACCTATACAATTTGCCATTGTATTGGGTGTGTTGGGGACACAAGAGATTTCTTGTATTTGGTTGTAGGGTCATTTGAGAGAGACCATCTTCATCCTACACCTCTCACGGATTGATAAACCTTAGGTCATCCACTTGAGGGAAAATTGCTATTGTCCTACAAAACTCTGCACTTGGAGGCCCAACACGTGTCTACAAGAATAAAGTTGCGTAGTAGACATCAAGCCCCTGTTTCGAGTTGCAAATATGAGCAACAGAACCAGTATCAAATACCCAGGCGCTACTACGAGCATTAGTAAGGTTCACATCAATAACATGTATATCAAATATACCTTTGTTCACTTTGCCATCCTTCTTATCCTCCAAATACTTGTGGCAGTTCCGCTTCCAGTGACCAGTCCCTTTGCAGTAGAAGCACTCAGTTTCAGGCTTGGGTCCAGACTTGGGCTTCTTCCCGGGAGTGACAACTTGCTTGCCATTCTTCTTGAAGTTCCCCTTCTTTCCCTGCCCTTTTTGTTGAAACTAGTGGCCTTGTTAACCATCAACACTTGATGCTATTTCTTGATTTCTACCTCCATAGCTTTGAGCATGTGAAGAGTTCGGGAATTGTCTTATCCATCCCTTGCATATTATAGTTCATCACGAAGCCTTTGTATCTTGGTGGAAGTGATTGAAGAACCTTGTCAATAACACTATCATCTGGAAGATTAACTCCCAGCTGAGTCAAGTGGTTATGATACCCAGACATTTTGAGTATGTGTTCACTGACAGAACTGTTTTCCTCCATCTTGCAGCTATAGAACTTATTGGAGACTTCATATCTCTCAACTGGGGCATTTGATTGAAATATTAACTTCAACTCTTGGAACATCCCATATGGTCCATGACGTTCAAAACGTCTTTGAAGTTCCGATTCTAAGCTGCAAAGCATGGCACACTGAACTATAGAGTAGTCATCAGACTGCGTCTGCCAGAGATTCAAAGCGTCTCCATTAGCGGGAGGGGGCTTGTCACCTAGCGGTGCATCAAGGACATAATTCTTCTGTGTAGCAATGAGGATATTCCTCAAGTTACGGACCCAGTCCGTGTAGTTGCTACCATCATCTTTCAACTTAGCTTTCTCTAGGAACACATTAAAATTCAAGGGAACGGTAGCACGGGCCATTGATCTACAACATAGATATGCAAAAACTATCAGGACTCAGTTTATGATAAATTAAGTTCAATTAATCAAATTACTTAAGAACTCCCACTTAGATAGACATCCCTAGAGTCATCTAAATGATCACATGCTCCATATCAACTAAACCATGTCCGATCATCACGTGAGATGGAGTAGTTTTCAATGGTGAACATCTCTATGCTGATCATATCTACTATATGATTCACGTTCGACCTTTCGGTCTCCTGTGTTCCGAGGCCATGTTCGTACATGCTAGGCTCGTCAAGTTTAACTCGAGTATTCCGCGTGTGCAAAACTGTCTTGCACCCGTTGTATGTGAACGTAGAGCTTATCACACCCGATCATCATCTGGTGTCTCGGCACGACGAACTGTCGCAATGGTGCATACTCAGGGAGAACACGTATACCTTGAAATTTTAGTGAGGGGGTATCTTATAATGCTACCGTCGTACTAAGCAAAATAAGATGCCTAAAAGATAAACATCACTCGCAATCAAAATATGTGACATGATATGGCCATCATCATATTGTGCCTTCGATCTCCATCTCCAAAGCACCGTCATGATCTCCATCGTCACCGGCTTGACACCTTGATCTCCATTGTAGCGTCGTGGTCATCTCGCCAACTATTGGTTCTACAACTATCGCTAACACATAGTGATAAGTAAAGCAATTACATGGCATTTGCATTTCATACAATAAAGCGACAACCATAAGGCTCCTACCAGTTGCCGATAACTTTTACAAAACATGATCATCTCATACAATAATGTATATCACATCATGTATTGACCATATCACATCACAACGTGCCTTACAAAGCGGAATCGTTTGACAACGCGGTTGATGTAGTTGAACTTCTTCAAGTTCCTACCGATCAAGCACCGAACGTACGACACCTCCGAGTTCTGCACACATTCAGATCGATGATGTCCCTCGAACTCTTGATCTAGCAAAGTGCTGAGGGAGAGTTCCATCGGCACGATGGCGTGGTGACAGTGATGGTGAAGTGATTCGCTCAGGGCTTCGCCTAAGCACTACGTGAATATGACCGGAGGCGTAAACTGCGGAGGGGGCGCCACACACGGCTAACAGATGTTTGTGTGTCCTCTAGACGCCCCCCTCCCCACATATATATATAGGTTGGAGGGGGAAGAGGCAGCCAGGGAGGCGCCCAAGTAGGCTGAGTCCTACTTGGGCTCCCACCCCAATCCCCCCCCCCCTTCCTTTTTTTCCGGAGGGAGAAGGAAAGAGGAGGGGGGAGAGAAGGAAGGGGGAGGCCGAATCCCTCCCCTTCCTTTCTCTCTTCCCCCTTTCCTTCATCTTCCTATTCTGCCTACATGGGGGGCGCAGCAGCCTATGTTGGCTGCTGCGTTTCCCCTCTTGGCCCAATAGGCCCAAATCTTTGCCCGGGGGTGCCCGGAACCCCTTTAGATGACCTGATATGCACCCGGTACCCCCGGAACACTTCCGGTGTCCGAATATCATCGTCCTATATATGAATATTTACCTCTCGACCATTTCAAGACTCCTCTTCATGTCCATGATCTCATTTGGGACTCCGAACAACATTCGGTCACCAAAACAGATAACTCATATAATACAAAATCTTCATCGAATGCTAAGCGTGCGGACCCTACGGGTTCGAGAACTATGTAGACATGACCGAGACACCTCTCCGGTCAATGACCAATAGCGGAACCTGGATGCTCATATTGGTTCCCACATATTCTACGAAGATCTTTATCGGTCGTACCATAATGACACATACGTTATTCTCTTTGTCATCGGTATGTTACTTGCCCGAGATATGATCGTCGGTATCTTCATACCTAGTTCAATCTAGTTACCGGCAAGTCTCTTTACTCGTTCTGTAATGCATCATCCCGCAACTAACTCATTATTCACATTGCTTGCAAGGCTTATCATGATGTGCATTGCCGAGAGGTCCCAGAGATACCTCTCTGATACTCGGAGTGACAAATCCTAATCTCGATCTATGCCAACCCAACAAACACCTTCGGAGATACCTGTAGAGCATCTTTATAATCACCCAGTTACATTGCAACGTTTTATAGCACATAAGGTATTCCTCCGGTATCCAGGAGTTGCATAATCTCATAGTCGAAGGAATATGTATTTGACATGAAGAAAGCAATAGCAATAAAACTTAACGATCATTATGCTAAGCTAACATATGGGTCTTGTCCATCACATCATTCTCCTAATGATGTGATCCCGTTCATCAAATGACAACACATGTCTATGGTTAGGAAACTTAACCATCTTTTATCAACGAGCTATTCTAGTAGAGGCTTCCTAGGGACACTGTGTTTTGTCTATGTATCCACACACGTATCAAGTTTCCGGTTAATACAATTCTAGCATGAATAATAAAAATTTATCATGATATAAGGGAATATAAATAACAACTTTATTATTGCCTCTAGGGTATATTTCCTTCAGTTTATTCTATGCAAATTCTCAGTGGTCGCTCGCCTATCCCCGATGGTTTCTGGGTCATGTGGGAAGGACCCCCCTATCGCACACACAGGCAAGGCGATGGTTTCAAACTCCGTCATGAAAAGGGGTTAAAAACCGTTTGTATAGCACATAACGGTACCAATGGATCTACCGCGAGATCGTATGTTGTGTTCTAAACCCCAAGGCTGGTAATTGTGATTGGGCCTCTACAAACTAAATCCCTTTGCATATATAGGCACCTCGGGTATCTAGGATTACATATGGTCGGTTGCCAACTAGGAATTACCACACCGACAATTGGAGCTATCCTTGAAGCATACGCCAAGTCTTCGGCAGTGTCTGTCTTCATCACGCCAGGGTTCGTAGCTTATGGAGTCCTTTCTTATGCAGATCGACGGGCTGTAACCTCGACCCATAGACTGTGGCCCACATAGGTTGACACCCCCTTGTCCAGGACACCGTCACCTGTCACCGGCTTGTTATGGATTTCTCATCCACCCTTGCCAGGACCAATGCGGGTGCCGCGGGGCTCCTTGGGGGGCCTGAGTGGTGAGGCCCGCCGGTGGGCCGATGTCGACCCTACCCACCCTATCGGTGGTTGTAAGTGCATCCAGTGCCCCCTTAGTGGTTTTGGAGTGTTGACAACAAATAGGATGAGGAACTAATGAGTTAGTGAGTATACACAGGTGATAGAGTCACAGA
This sequence comes from Triticum aestivum, assembly GCF_018294505.1. NCBI lineage: Eukaryota > Viridiplantae > Streptophyta > Magnoliopsida > Poales > Poaceae > Triticum > Triticum aestivum. The sequence goes on along the minus strand of NC_057797.1, from coordinate 417,698,164 downwards.
AGATTTGGTTTAACACATGGAAGACGACCCCTAAAAATGTATTTCTTCCAGTGAAGAAATTGGTGATGAAATTGGTACGACTTTGACGAAATTGATGTGAAGACTTTAAAGCTTGAAGACTTTGATTTCATAGTTTCTTTTCTTCTTCTTTGAGTCACAGGAAAAATCGTACTGTTAAAGGGGGTCTAGGTGAATCATATTTCACATTTCTGAAGTGATGCTCAAACCTACACACAAAAGCAGCTTTGAGTGAAGCCTTTGGAAATCTCCAGTACAGTTGATGCAATTGCTAGCGACAGTGACGAAGTTCATCTGGTCATTGACGAATTTGGTCATGCTGAGGAGGAGTTCGCCAGTGCGTTCTGCCTAAAAGTGAGGAAATTGAGTGCCCCGATGAATTTGAGAGTTCAAATTCCAAACGTTGCTGCGTTGCGTGCCAGCTGTCAAGTGGATCCTTATCCTGACAACGGTCGAATCAGAGAAGGGAATTTATGACATTTCATGTCGGGTTGCCCCTGGCTATAAATAGCCGCCCCCACAACTACTTGTTGGTTGGCTACTCCGAGAGAAACTAACACTTGTCATAAGAGAGCGACCCATCCTCTGACGACTTTGAGAGAATCCTAAGTGAGGAAAAACCCAGAGCCAAAGTGATTGAGCATCACTGAAGAGATTGATCTGTGTGATTTGATGCCTGTTACCTTTGAAGACTATCATTCTTCCAGAAGGTTAGGCGTCAAGTTCTGAGTACACCAAGAGTCATTGTGGTGTGCCGGTGAACAATTCTGTGAAGATTTTGGAAGTCTACCTTGAAGAATTACCACGAGTGATTGGGCGAGGACTAAGTGACCTTAGCTCAAGAGGAATACAGTGAGGACCTTGTATCCTCTGAGTTGCAACTTAGCCACCTCAACCAGACATACAGTTGATGCAGCAACTGGAACTGGTCTACCAAATCCATAGTCTTCACCGAGACTACCTGGTTTCAATTTCCTCAACCCTCTCTTACTTTATTCCACTGCTGAAGAATTTGTGATATGTGCTCTGATGAATTTGAACTGAAGTATTTCATTATGCTATCTTTCATTTCCTCAGTTCATTCTCTTCATGCATGTATGATTGTACGATTGCATGTTCTTCACTCTTATGTATCCTGGTTGAATGTACTCTAATTCTGTGATGACTTAGTTTCCCTTGTGTTTCTATTTCTTCACTCTGATCTTCTTCAAATTCTTCAGAGTTTGACGAATCTCCAAAAATCTCCCATTCACCCCCTCTGGGAGTAAACCTGTGCTTTTAGTGGTGAACGTTGGGGTGTCGAAGGTTAGGCTTTCCCCTTGCGGTAGGCCACCGATAACAGAAGAAGATCTGATCTATAATTTGTCTCCTGCCGGCGCTGCCCGTACTTGGCACGCCAATTGACTGAAAGAATTCTCGTCAGATCCCTCAGTAGGGGTCCAAGCGCAGCTGGAAGTCATGGATCGGAGGTCACACGATGGGCTAATCCAGGTTTGGGCCTCCGGAGAGTAATACCCTATGCCATACTGGTTTTGATTATTCATAATGGAGGGATACCTCGTGTGAGGGGTTACAATGGTGTATGAGATTGCTACCGTGAGTTCTCCTAGCTGACGATAGATGATCAATGAGTATCCTAGACCTCCCTTTATATAGACAGGAGAGGTCTAGGGTTTACACGTTAGATGCGATCTAGGGTGCTGCTGCCCTCTAGTCTTGGGACTCAATAAGGTCATCTTGCCTCTTAAGTCTTGTGTATTTCATCATTGACATGCTTAACAAGTAGATTCCTCAATTGTGCAAATTTCTCAATTCTGTACAACTTTGGAACCTAAGTCAAGAACAATTGATGAAATTCTTCTAGACGACAAGGGTCAATTTCCTCAACTGGTTTATTTTAGAAAATCTCTAAGAACACATGTGACTCTTCCCTATTTCCTCGCAACTATACTCTGTTCACCGGTAGAATGTCTGTAGATGAATCTCCAGGTTCTCATCAATTTAATTCATTTGTAGCACAACTTGAGGAAATACTTCCAACTTCTTCAAAGACCTCACATGTTCAAAATCCTCAGTTGAAGAAAATGGCTGATGGAAAGAGGTCACAGAAAGGTGGCAAGAGAAAGGAAGAACATACAACATTTGAGATCCTTGATGAATTAGGGTACAACACTCCTGATGAAACCATTTATGGCAAAGAGACTGATAAGCAATGCAAAACCCGCATGCAGAAAATTATGAGACACTGGATGTATAAATGGAGAGCTTGCGAATATGTCACTCCAAAGTACATGAAGGATCTTGCAGTAAACCTCCCTCTAAAAGACCATCGCTTGCTCCCAGTCAAGTGGTTGATCCCTCAAGTATCAAAAGGGGTGAATAATTTCCCCAAGAATTGGAAAAGTGTCAAGCAAAGCTTGCCAAACAAGCAAAGAAGGCGTTTGAAGAATTCAATCGTGCTTCAAAGGCTTCAACTGAAGCAAGTGCAAGTGGCAGTGCAAGTGCTCCGAAGAAATCAATGCAAAAGGAGCCTGCACACAAGCCAAGGCCATCAAATCCATTGCCCTCTGTGGAAAACCCAAGGCACCAAAAGCTTAAGCTCCAAAGGACTCTGCATCAAAGATTTCAAAATCTTCAGTGCCTCCTCCTGCTTCAAGTTCCTCAATGGCAGCAGTCAGAGGCTCAAGATCGGTTGTGCTTGCATCTTGATAGCGCATCGAGGGATTTCCAATAGCCACAATCGTTGCATCATGTGCCTCAGCCTCTGGGCTACCAACTTCTTCAACACCCAAGGTGAAGCAAAAGGCAACTGCTGGCCGTGGTACTAGGCCAAGTCCCAAGAGCAAGGCTGTTGTGCCTCAAGTTGATGAACACAAACTTGCTGATGAATATGAGCTCGTGGAGTTCGTTCGAAGAAAGCAAGAACAGGTTGCCATTGCCAAGAAGTCTTCCATTCCCATGCTACTGGACCCGAAGAAATTGCTTGATTTGCGATATCCGGTGCACTAATCCTGAGACTCCTCTTGATGATCTTAACCTCCCTCCTGGTCCAGGCCATATGATTTCTTCATTCATATTGAATGAGAAATACAAAATTGCACAAGATAAACTGGTGCACAAGCAGAAAGTGCAAAAGGAGAGGGAGCTGGAGAAGAACATGCTTTCTATGTCTCCTCAACAGTTTGTGACACGATAGTCTAAAATTTGTCAGCTGTCTGAGGAATATGAAAAACAAGCCAATCACTGTTGTGCTGTCAAAGCACGATTCATCACTGCCTCAACCAAGGTAGTTGAAGATCACAACAAGAGAGAAGCCGCCAGGTTTGGCCCTGCTCCACCATCAAGTACATCAGCTCCACCACCAACCACATAGGCCAGTGAGACTGCGCCTTTAACTAGTGAAAATTCTGCCAGGGTAACTGAAGAAGTTGCACCTGAAGAAACTAAAAGGGCAACTGAAAATGTTGCATTTGAAGAAATTCCTAGGACAATTGACAGTGTTGTGCTTGAAGAAATTCCCAGACTGACTGCATCAGTCACGCCTGATGAAACTGCACCTACCAATTCCTCAGTAGCAGCTCCACTAATGGCTTCATTTTTTAAGCTTATCACCCTTCCTTTTGCATCAGAAGCGAAGAAGACAAAAGTTGCTGAGCGAGAAGCCAAGAAGAGAAAGGCATCACATCGACCGATGCCTGGATCACTAAGAAATTGAATACAGAGACATTGTCTTCAATTGTCATTCCCATTTACGCTATTCCAATCTCATCAGCGCCCCCTACTCGTAACCCTGAGAATCTTAAAATAGTTCCATATGGGGTGGATTATGAAATTCCTCGGGCTGATGATGAAGAAGAAGAGGATACCCATTCTGCTGCTACCATAGAGCAAATGAATGAAGAAATTGAGGTTGGCACGAATGTATCTGTGCCTCAAGAGACTGTTCAAATCCCTCGGTGTACACCGCTAATTGAAGAAAATGAGGAGGACATGGATATCGATGGTGAAACAACTCCTCCACTCCATGACGAATATCGGGAAGCAGCTCACTCAAATTCGCCCCTCACCACTCCCCTCATGGCAGAGCCTCAGTCGCCTCGGTGCACTGAAGAAATTCTAGCCGGTTCCGAAGAACAACAACCTGTGCTCCAAAGCATTCCTGGCGAATTTCTAGCTGTAGCATCTGATGAAAACGCTAATGATGATCCTGATGTTGATGTTATCAATGCATCTCCTCCCTGTGCAGATTCAATACCATCAGAAGACACTAACACAGTACCAACTGCTAGCGTTGAGAAAGTTGCTCGTGCCATGGCTGCCACTGATCCAAATGACTCAACTGGGTCCCCACGACCAGTCCTTGGTGTCAGAAAGAAAAGGCACAATCTTCAACAGGTCCCAGTTATGCCCAAGTTTGGCAAAAGCCTCAAGCGACCAAAATTTGACAGCGCCAAATTCTTCGATAAAAAGAATTTCTTCATTGGCGAGTTACCCTATGACTCGGCCAAGCTAAGGCGTTTGAGATTCTGGACAAGGACACAGATGAACTTCTATGCTTCACTATTGTTTGATAAGAAGAAAGTGGTCCCGCATCGTCATATTCCTCATGTGGATATGTGATCCATTCCTTTCTTCCGGCCTGTTTTGGCTGTGATACATGATGTTGGACTGCTCAACTTCTGCACAGATGTTTGCGACTGGAATGAAGAGCTTATTCTTCAATTTTATGCTACTATGCACTTCTCAGGCAACATTGATGACACAACTACTTGGGCTCTGGACTGGATGAGTGAAGACACTCACTTCAAAGCACCTATTGATGAATTACTTTGTGCTCTTCTAGTGGATCCATCCCAAGAAGGAGCCAAGAAAATTTATGAAGAACCCGAGTTGCCCAATCATCTGATGCAAGTGCTGATGAAATCAATGGCTGAAGGAAATGCTCCAAGGACAACCTTCCTAGTGAAGGATTTGCTATATGTGCCAAAGACTGTATGTATATCACATTCTGGCAAAGACCCTCAGTCCGATCAAAGGCCACAATTCCAACATTGAAGAAGTTGTGGGAGTCATGAAGAATTTGTTGTTCCACATCATACATGGCACTCCCATCAACATTCATGATTTCTTTCTGATGACTTTGGTCACTGTCGCTCAGTCCCCATTTGACTTGAAGCCGTATGCACCATGGATTATGACATTCATCAGATCCCGGTCTTCAGTCAACTACAAGGCTGATCGTTAGAATCATCTGAGTTATATGCCTGATGTCGAAGTTCTTCAATGCACATTATCCACTGTTCCTGGCAAAGGCAAGAGTGTTATCGATGAAGGAATGCATCCCCTTGATGGACAATTTCATCAACCCATTTCCAGCTCCATAGCTAATGAATCTGTCAGCCAAGACACAACAACAAAAGTTTCAAGACCATCTTCTTCATGAGAAGCACCACGTGTCATGACTGACCGTAAGCTGCTTATCAGTCTTCATTAGAAAGTTGACAAGAAACACCGCTGGGTTAAGCGTCAGTTCGCTGCCATACAAGACAACATGGTAGTGACACATAACGCAGTATGCAAGAATAGATACTATCTCCATGAGATATTTGATCGTAGCTGGGCCATATCTCACACCTCAAGACAGATGAAGAACTTGCAGGTGAAGATTTCCAAATGAATTTCGACTGGGTTGAACCGCCAAGGAAGAAATTCAAGATCACTCAAGTTCCTCCTCTAATGCCATGTTCTGAGTCTTCATCGTGCTCTACTGATGAAAATGAAGCTGCTGAAGACACTGCTGCTAGTCCTTCTGCACCGCGTGACCCCAACAATGTTGGTGCTCCTTCGTCCCTTCCTTGATGATTTTCTTCACGGGCGCTAGTTCTCAAATTCCACACCTTGGGTCATTTGATGACAAAGGGGGAGAAGTTTGAGTTAGTCTTCAAGCGGGTCTTTATATGGGTTGTTTTTTCTTAAGTTGCAACTCTTGAACTTTTATGTGCTCTTGCTGAGTTGTAACTTAATAACTCTTGGTCGTCTGACTCTTTTGCTTCATTTGATGCGCATGCTTAGATCTTAAATATATATCTGCTCATGCATGCACAATTTCGTCAGACACCAATTTTCATCATGCATTCATATTCTTTAAATATCCTATGATTGTGCAGGATTGGATTCCAAGATATAGGGGGAGATCTCCACAAATTCAACCTGCCATGTGCATTTGCAATAAAGCAAATTCCTCATATGAACATCTTTAGGGGGAGTTCCTCAATATCTTGTAACCAATTTATTCAAAACTCTGTACTTATACTTCAATTATTTTTACTCCCGTCGAAACTTAACCAATTTGTCATCAATCACCAAAAAGGGGGAGATTGTAAGTGCATCAAGCTCCCCCTTAGTGATTTTGGAGTATTGACGACAAATAGGTTCAGGAACTAATGAGTTTGTGAGTATACACAGGTGACAGAGTCACCGAAAATTTGGTTTAACACGTGGAAGACGACCCCTAAAAATGTATTTCTTCAAGTGAAGAAATTGGTACGGTCTTTGATGAAATTGATGTGAAGACTTTGTTTTCATAGTTTCTTTTCTTCTTCTTTGAGTCATAGGAAAAACCGTAATGTTAAAGGGGTTCTAGGTGAATCATATTTCACATTTCCAAGTGATGCTCAAACCTATACACAAAAGCCGCTTCGAATGAAGCCTTCGGAAATCTCCAGTATAGCTGACACATTTTCTAGCGACAGTGACGAAGTTCATCTGGTCACTAACGAATTCGGTCATGCTGAGGAGTTAGGAGTTCACTAGTGCGTTCTGCCTAAAAGTGAGGAAATTGAGTGCCCTGATGAATTTGAGAGTTCAAATTCCGCCCGTTGCTGCGTCGCATGCCAGCTGTCAAGTGGATCCTTATCCTGACAACGGTCGAATCAGAGAAGGGCATTTATGACATTTCATGTCGGGTTACCCCTGGCTATAAATAGTCGCCCCCACAACCACTTGGTTGTTGGCTGCTCCGAGAGAAACTGACACTTGTCATAAGAGAGCAACCCATCCTCTGACGACTTTGAGAGAATCCTAAGTGAGGAAAAACCCAGAGCCAAAGTGACTAAGCATCACTGAAGAGATTGATCTCTGTGATCTGATGCCTATTACCTTTGAAGACTGTCATTCTTCCAGATGGTTGGGCGTCAAGTTCTGAGTACACTAAGTGTCATTGTGGTGTGCCGGTGAACAAGTCTGTGAAAGTTTTGGAAGTCTACCTTGAAGAATTACCACGAGTGATTGGGCGAGGACTAAGTGACCTTAGCTCAAGAGGAATGCGGTGAGGACCGTGTGTCCTCTGAGTTGCGACTCAGTCACCTCAACCAGACGTACAGTTGATGTAGCAACCAGAACTGGTCTACCAAATCCATAGTCTTGACTGAGCCTACCTGGTTTCAATTTCCTCAACCCTCTCTTACTTTATTCCACTGCTGAAGAATTTGTGATATGTTCTCTGACGACTTTGAACTGAAGTATTTCATTATGCTATCTTTCATTTCCTCAGTTCATTCTCTTCATGCATGTATGATTGTACGATTGCATGTTCTTCACTCTTATGTATCCTGGTTGAATGTACTCTGATTCTGTGATGACTTAGTTTCCCTTGTGTTTCTATTTCTTCACTCTGATCTTCTTCAAATTCTTCAGAGCTTGACGAATCTCTAAAAATCTCCCATTCACCGCCCTCCTCTGGGAGTAAACCTGCGCTTTCAGTGGTGAACGTTGGGGTGCCGAAGGTTAGGCTTTCCCCTTACGGTAGGTTAGGCGCTGCCCGTACTTGGCACGCCGACCGACTGAGAGAATTCTCGTCAGATCCCTTAGTAGGGGTCGAAGCGCAGCTGGAAGTCATGGACCGGAGGTCACACGAGGGGCTAATCTAGATTTGGGCCTCCGGAGAGTAATACCCTATGCCATGCTGGTTTTGATTATTCATAATGGAGGGATACCACGTGTGAGGGGTTACAATGGTGTATGAGATTGCTACCGAGAGTTCTCCTAGCTGAGGATAGATGATCAATGAGTATCCTAGACCTTCCTTTATATAGACAGGAGAGGTCTAGGGTTTACACGTCAGATGCGATCTGGGGTGCTGCTGCCCTCTAGTCTTGGGCCTCAAGAAGGTCGTCTTAGCTCTTAGGGTTTACACCGTGTCCTGGGCCTGTTGGGCCCCCTTGTGGTTGACGTGGCCGAGCTTCTTGGTGTTAGTCACCCGCGGTACAGGACCCGTCAATTCTCACTTAAGACACATGGTAAGTATGTGTACTACCTTGTTCCAAAAGCTTTATGTTGGATTACTATATTGCTTGCGGTATTAATGCTTACCAATTGATAAATCTGATATAAGCCTAAGAACAACACTGATAATCAATCCGGTGGAGACTTTCTTGAACGTACGTGTACTACAAAAAAAGATCATACATTGCGTCCGACTGCACAAAAACAAATCGTAAGTACTGCCTAATTTGTAGGCTTTAAAGTATAGTCTAACCATAATTATGCAAACTATCAAACACTGCTCTAACAGTACTATCAATCATATTGCAGGATGAATCGAGGATCAAACATCCATCAAAACAACTTGATACGACATCAATACCTGATGTAGAAATCATTGAGGAAAAGAGCTCCCCAAGCACGTTGCCTTCGAGCATGGGCGTCTCGTCCTCCTCAGGGAAGAATTCATCCTCTCGTGAACACATCCGTGAGCTAGAACACATCATTGCAACTCAGGAAGCAGATACAAAAAAGGCAAATGATATGTTTCATGAAGAGCTGAATGAAATATTTTTTCCTAGATAGTAGAAATTAAAGAACTCAAGAAGAAGCATCTAGAAGAGATTGAAGATTTCAAGATGGATCAGCAGAAGAAATCCATTGTCTTTGAAAAAAGATAAAGACATATGGAGGCAATGTTCAGTCACCTCTAAGGAAGTCCACACAGTCAGCACAAGACAACGTCCGAAAAACACTGATGGCCTCATGCTTATAGTCAACTTAATTTTCCTTTATCCGAGACAATGTCCTCTACTTCTCCTTGTAAAATGTCAGGTTTCACTTATAATGAAAGATTTGTTGCCAATGTTTCTCGTATTCCATCAATTCAAATTTTGAATCTTTTTTCCTGAAAGTACAAATGAAATACACATTCGCTGGCAAAATTAATAATATATGAATTACAACTTTTTTCTACATCCTACGATAATTGTGACGTAAATGCATGTCGTCACCAATGTCTGGTCCCACATGTAAGCAACCACGTTAGCATCTTCTGGGCCCATATATCAGTAGCGTTGACCGGTCAAAACTAACGCCGACTTACTACTGACGGGACCGTCGGCGATAATGCCCACGGTGGACCCACATGAAAGAAGCCACGTCGGCAACTGCTGGGCCCACCTGTCAAAATCTTTGACCGGTCAAACCTGCGGACCGAACACTGGGGATGGATTATCGTCGTCAAAAAGATCTTAGGCGACAGATTGGGCTATCATAGGTGACATTCTGGGCCGTCACCGAAAACGGCAAATTTTTTGGTTCGTCACCTAAAATGCAATCTTGCGTGGCGAAAAAATGATGCAGTACTTCTTTTTTATCACGGCGCTTCGGTAACGGTGGGGATGATGGCCGGAATACGTAACTGGTGTATTTTCCGTGATGAAAACGGCTATATGTGACCCAAGTGAAACGTCGCAAAATATAACAAATTTTGTAATACAAGTATCCTGCTAGATGAATTACCTCAAAGTATTCCCTGTATTGTTGCTCCTCGAATTAATTAAACCCCTGTAAATAACTTACTAGTCGGTAGATGTAGAGAGTTTAATGTTGAATTTTCATGTGTCGTTGGTGTTTCCCTCTCCGTGAGTTGCAACTAGCAGGGTTTTTTTTCTGAAAAAGTTGCAATTAGGCGTTGCATTCTGAATTGGAAGGAGGAATAATTTATTCCACAACCACCAGTAGTTAGCTTATAAAAGCTCTTTGCTTCACTACAAAGGGAACTTGAAAGTCTTTGCTTATCAAATAAAAAATGCCCAATGATAAACTATGATACAAAGAAAGAAGGTTTTCTTTGTACCGACAATAAACCTAAAATGAACAATGATAGATGATGCACCCCACCCATACAAAGATCCCATAAACCATGCATCATACAAGTCCTGAGACCCCCCGTGCCATAAAGCACACAATGATTAGACCAAACAGCAATCACCCTGCAAAGAAATGAAATGCTATACCAGATTTAAACATTTAGCAATCTAGCAGCGACACGAATCAGGATTTTCGTTGTAAAATGAAGTGCATTCTTTAGCAAATAACACTGCAGAGTCGGGAGCTGAATTCACATGAGTTAGTTGATTAATGTACATTAGATCAGTGCTGCCCAGGTAGATTTATGTGCAGTTATGCAAGCTCTGGAGAATCATAATGGATGCATGGCTCTGCTGTACTTTGTATAGCAAGAAAAATTACCGCCAGATCTTACAGGCCAGGCAGATGAATCTCATCAGTGCAACTGTGCAAGCAATCCTTCAGACAGTGGTACAGTACAGCACCGTGACAGACAAGACGCCGACCGACGACGGTCCCCTTCTTCATCTTCACCTTGAGCCACCAACAACCTCACTCCCTCGCTCACTCCCCACCCGTAATATAGACTACTAGGAGCGAAGTCCAGCACACTCCTATCCCACATCCCAAGACAAGAAGCGCCTGGAGCTTGCCATGGCAGCCAATCCAGATCGGGAGGTGTGCCACCGGGCAGGGAGAGGAGGGAAGATGCTGCTGCCGGTGATGGCCGTCTTGGCGGCGGTGGTGCTGGCGTCGCTGCCGTCGGCGGCGGTGGCGACCAACTACACGGTGGGCGACGAGAAGGGGTGGAACCCCAAGGTGGACTACACCTCCTGGGTGAAGAAGCACCGCCCCTTCTACACGGGCGACTGGCTCCGTAAGCCCACACTTCACATTTCTCCTCCCTCCCGATCTGCTTCAGCCACGTACGCACCATTGATGGGGGAAGAAGCTAACTGAGCTTGGTTGGTTGGTTGGTGGCAGTGTTCGAGTACCAGAACGGGCGGTCGGACGTGGTGCAGGTGGACGAGGTCGGCTACGACAACTGCGACAAGGAGAGCGCCATCAGCAGCCACAGCAAGGGGACCAGCTACGCATTCCAGCTCAAGGAGGCCAAGGACTACTTCTTCATCTGCAGCTACGGCTACTGCTACTCCGGCATGAAGCTCGCCGTCACCGCCAAGAAGGGCCCCGCCTCTTCCTCCCCCGACTCCGGCTCGTCCTCCTCCTCCTCGCCGGCCGCCAAGTCATCCTCCAAATCCGCCGCCTCCCCTCTCGCCGCCCGCAACGCCGCCCCCCTCGCCGCCGCCGTGGGCGCCGCCGCCATGCTACTCAGGATGCTCTGATCAGTTGATCTGGCTAGCGATTCCGTTCTCCGTTAAGTCCAGTTTGGCTCAGATCTTGTCAGATTTTCTCTTCTCTGTTAATTTATCCCCCCCCCCCCCCCCCCCCCCCTCCTCCTCGGTTAAGCTTAAACATTGGTTCTTGTGCGCTTGATTGTTCCATTTTCCCTTTTCTTTGTTTTGTCGATTTGATTCCGGATGGTGTCTGGTCGATGGTTGTAGCCGAGGTGTGAAAGATTACAAGTGTGAATTGAACAAGAACTCCCCGGGTGCTCTGGTTGATGATTTGTTGAATGATGTACGTATATTGTATTTGTGCCGTTGTGCGCGCATGTGATGGTCGAGGTAGCCCATGTGGCCATGCCTGGTTACAGTTAAGCAAGCTCTCGTACATCTCGCCTTTGCGTCTCCCCTACTCCACTGCCGCTCCTGCCCGGGTATGGTTTTCCCCCATGTCCACCTACTCTTTCTCTCTTTTGCTTTGAGGATGATGAAACTTCACATGCTACAGTACATACAGGCATTGCCTTCTCAGATGATTCATTTTCCTCTCTGAATTTCAATGTAGACCATGGAGTAGTATTTATTCGTATAGAAGGGAAAACAGACATACAGATTGCACTACATTTGGCGACGAAAATCCCTGATAGGTTGAGATGTATCCAAATCCAAACAGTAACGATTTTAGCTGAGACTTTTGCTACAGTGCGGTGAATGGGTGTGAATGGCTTTTGCAATGGACGAGCATTTCACGGCTACTAGTTACTCGCAGGAGGGGGTGGATCTCTATTCTCTCCGCGCACACCTCGCACTGAACATCGATCGAGTGCACTAACGCGCGCACGTTTGGTCAAGAAGAAAACGTATTCTCAGCGCATAAAATGAATGGCAACTTGTCTCCAACAACCATGTGGACGTGGCCCGTGGTGCATTCCTGCCGGTTTCAGCTACCGACAACGACTATGCTGCGTAGATGCGCTAGCGATGTTCCTCTTTTCTGGGTCAAAGTTGGTGGTGCCTAAGGATTAGTTTTTCCTTTTTTTCTTTTTCTTTTGAACTGATAAAAAATTGGGACATGTACAATGGTTGATAGGACATTCTTATCTTAATTGTGCCACGTAACCTATAGTTTGGCAAAAAAAAGATGTACAATGGGTAGTCTCTTAATTTTATCTCTAGTTCCGCAAAATGTGGTAAGAGATTTGTTGGTAAGAGATCATTTTTTAAATAAGAGAAAACAAAGTATTTTCTTTGGTTTATCTTTCCTCCACCTCATCATCTGCCCTATGTGACACTAATAAGATAGCATGATTGGACATGTCTTTAGTTTGTTGAAGCTGATATGAATGTAAGCTTGCAAAGGATCACTTTTTCCTTTTCTTTTTTTGAACTGGCAAACGATTTTCTTTTTAGAAGAGGCAAAGGATGATGTGAACGTTTACTTCTGCTATTGTCTTTCAGCCCAATATCGAAGAGAGGCGAGTAGTATGCTGGACCTCGACGAAATCATTAATTGAGGAGTACTCGTTGCAAAGATCAGTCCAACTCCCTAGGTTGCGACAAATGACGTATATGCAGCGTGCCATTTGTCGCAACCTAAGAGTTTTTCCTTTTTTCGTAGATTCATTTATTCAAAACGTTTTATCTTTCAAACCGTGCGTCCAAATCTCAAACCACTTTTATCGTTGGATTCCTCGCGTCGAGATCTTCAAAACTAGATCCATGTTGATAGGTTTTGACGAACTTTTTTTTACGAAAAAACCAGCCAAAAAACTGGACGAAAAAATCAAATCGGGTGCACGGGTTTTTTCCCTTTTCGAAAGAGGCATGCCCGTGCCTCTCACGAAATCACAACAGTGCCTCTCGCGGAAGCAAAATCGTGACTCTCGCGAAAGGAAAAAAGAAAAAAGAAAATACATTTTTTTCGTTTTCGAGAAGGCACGGCCGTGACTCTCGCAAAAGCACGCCCGTGTCTCTCGCAAAAGCAAAACCGTGACTCTCGCGAAAGGAAAAAAACAGAAAACATGTTTTTTTCCGTTTTCGAGAGGCATGACCGTGACTCTCGCGAAAGCACACCCGTGCCTCACGCGAAAGCAAAACCGTGACTCTCGCGAAAGGAAAAAAAACAGAAAACATTTTTTTTCGTTTCCGAGAGGCACGGCCGTGACTCTCGCGAAAGCACAACCGTACCTCTTGCGGAAGCAAAACCTCACGAAGGAAAAAAACAAAAAACATGTTTTTTCTCCGTTTCCGAGAGGCACGGACGTGACTCTCGCGAAGCAAAACCGTGCCTCTCGCAGAAGCAAAACCGTGACTCTCGCGAAAGAAAAAAAACGCTTTTTTGTGGAAAGAAATTTCGATTTTTTTCGAAAAGCTAAGGAAGACCGGTGAAAAACTAAAACGTCGAAAAAACCCGAAAAACCATTTAAATGGCCGAAAATGCGTGCGGAAAAATAAAAAAAAATCTGGAGGGAGAACCCAGAGCGCGACACGTGGCGAATTGCTAAGAGCGCGCCAAGTGGCGCTGGTAGTTGCGAGGCTCCCGAAGAAGCACTCGTTAACTAGTGGCTCCCGGACTTTGAACCCGCAAAATAAAAATAAAAAAGTCTGCTGGACTTTGAGGCGCTGGATGGAGCTTGTGAACTCTAGCCTATTATAAGCCCATTAAGAAGTGAAGGGGGCCATCTAAGTTGTTCTTCCACCGGATTCTCAAAAAAAAAGTTGTTCTTCGACCCCTCAAAAAAAAGTTTCTATGTTGTTCTCCGTGTGATTCAGGTTACTCCTCTCGTCAGCGGAAAATAAGCTCACAACCAAAGCCCAACTCGTCATTTTTCAAAGTATTTCTTGAGATCATTCTGAAAAAATTGTATTTCCTCAAATGAAAATGTTCGAAAGAAGGGGTTTCTCAAAATTATTTTCAGAGAAACAAGTTATGCGAGATGGCATGAAATTTGTATCTTTCTCACATTTTTCTTCTAGATTTATAATACCATGGTTTTTCAAATTTTACCATACTTCAAATCTATAGCTCTCATGGAATTCAAGGATTGGGAGCGATTTAAATTTTGGACGACAATAACAAGCCGGCCTCCCCTCAGGAAGGCCACCCAAGCGAACAAACATTCCCTACAGGAGGCTCGTTTGAGCAAACGAACATTCCATATAGGAGGCTCGTTTGAGCGAACGCATCATGAGAGAGTGTTTCCACAAAAAATCACAGTTAGGAACGCTCAGAAATTGCCATGCTATAACAGATATATATGCCATGAAAGAAAGAATAACCATGCTAGCAAAAAAATGTCAGGAATTTTCATGTTGCACCAGAGTAAATTGCCATGTGTTCAGTGATTTTCCATGATGCAACGTAGAGAATTGCAAGCTAAAAGGGAAAAATTCACTCACATGTTCAAGAATTTGCCATGCTACATAGGGGAGCTGTCATAGATGCTTCTAAGTAATTGGCATACTACGTCATATGATGCCATTGCTATACATGGGGTCATTCCCTCTGGATGGTGTATGAGAGCAAACATTTGTGTCGTTCCCTCGGGAGCGTGCATATGACCGAACATGAATTGCTATGTGTGTCGCTTTGAGATTCACACACGAGAGTTGGACGTACTAGAGAGCTAGCGTTCCTTAGAAAAAACACTCCTAGAGAATGTCAGCACAATAGCTTTTCGGTAAATTTTATGTCATGTTCGGTTTTTCGCACTTGACAAACAAATAATTTTTTAATCATTGTTGTGTTGATTGTAATCATTTTTATACCAACTAAAGATACAATCATGTCTCGTGGTGAATCAGAGAGTGCCTTGACACCATAACCTAGAGCCTGGCTCGAACAATGAAATTGTGGTTGAAATAACTCTAATCCCAAAAATTGATCACCATGAACACAATATATTAAGCTCATTTGATGGTTAAGTGCAAACAAATTGGCTATGATACATGACACCGAAGACATTTGTCACATTCGTATCCCCTCTAAATCAATGGATGATTGCATTGCTTGGCAGTATGAACAATCTAGGTTGTTCTCTAAAAATATAGGCTCACCATTCAGCTAAAAGAGAGAGATAACTCCCCAACATCGAGCTCATCGAACCAAGCAAATGACATAAGCATATGAGATGTTATCTGGAAATCCATGGCGCCACTAAGGGTTAAGCCCTTCACTTGGAAGGTTGAAATTGGCTCAATAGCAACTAAGAAAAACAAGAAGACAATAACATTGGAAATTAGTGAAGTTTGCTCAATATGTGGTAATGGTACTGAGAATTAATTTCATGTAGTGGTAGAATGCATAAAGGCTTAGGCTTTATGTTAGGAATTAATAGAGATTTGGCACCTTTCCTCTGGAAACGCCTTTCGATATACTAGAATAAACTGGCTGCAATGCTTGTTGGCACCTTGCTCGGAGGAGATTTAGATACATTATAATTGAGCACTTTTCCTGCCCTCTCAGACCATTACCATTTTTAGCCGTTGGATCATCACTCTTAGGCTTTGTAGGCCATCCGATCTGCTCTTAATTGCACCCAAATCTTGAGTTCAGGCTTCCTGATGAGCGCTAACCTTCTCGGCCCGCTACTGTAGTCACTTTTTTTGACTTCTCAAGTAACATTCGGCCTAATCAAAAATGCTACACCTACGAAGACCTATGTAGCTGCTACGTAAACTTCCGTCTAATCTATACATGCCCCCCTGATTTTCAGGTGGGGTGGGCCTAATCCTCGTCTTTAATCCAATCAAATAGTCCCACGTCAAATCGATTCGTAACCTTACGTAGACCATTACGTGGATGTAGCATTGCTGCGGCCTAATGGGCCTTTAGAAGCCTCCCTTACGGGCCTGTAACAGTCCCCTACGTGGCTTTTCCTAAAAAACGTGAAGACGTCGTTTCGGGCATATCCTATTTAGCGCCACATGCACCGGAATTAGTTCATTTTGCAAACCGGTGCCTGCAGCGGTGCTAGGCGGGCCGGCCCGTTTAGAATCTGATTCGCCCCCATCCCGTGGTCATCTAAGTCTTTCCCCCGCCCCCTATTTCTTTTGTTTTCCCGTGGCGTCCTCTGTTTCCTCCTCTGCTTCTCCCCCGACGACTTCTCTTCTTCCCCGAAGCTTGAGTTCGAATCTCAGGCGAATCTCAGGCGAATCAGGCGGATCGACGAGGGAGCGCATCGACGAACCCTAATCTGACTGCTTCTTCTGTGTTCTTCTTCCTCCGTCGCGTGATGGATTCATCTCGTTCGTTCTTCTTCTAACCCTAATCCCCCTCAGGTCTTCGGTTAGGGTTTGTGTTTTTCGTGGTGCTCGTTCTTTTGTGTTGTTGTTTGTTTAAGCGTGGATCTGGGCGTGTGCAATGATGGATGGTGTCTCTGGTATCTAGGGTTTGGGGTAGAAATTTTCGCCCCTTATTTTAGATCTTTTGTTTGCATGTCTATAAATGTATCATGTTCATGCATGCAAATCCATCTCATGTGACGGATGGCATCTCCCGTGTGTTGGCCCGTGTCCCTCTGCCATCTGTGTAACTAAATCTGCTGTATGATTTATTGTCTTGTTGCATCTGAATTCATCTCCCCTTTTGTTGTTCTGTCTGTTTTGTGCCCATCAGCATGCATAACATAGTTGAAATTTACTAGGGGTTTTGTGATTATTAGGAAGATGTTGGCTCTGAGTATTAATCTTGTGGGATTGGAGAGTGGTTCTTCATGTATTGGAGTATAACTCAATAGTAGATTGTGGAGTGTATTGTAATAATTTCGAGGGTATAGTGCATTTTGTCTTAGTTAGTGAACTTCAACTTGAGACATTTAGTTTGTCATGGTTTGTTGACAAATTCTCCTTAGCACATTTCTATTTGTTAGTTCACACTTATGTCTGGTTCTAATCGTAGTTTTTGCACATCTGTATGCGACAGTCTCCTATATTTTCATTCGTTCTTTTTGTTGACACTTGTCCAGTAATATGTCATATAGTCCATACCACGAGGTATTTGGTAATGTCCATAGCTATGTCTTCATCTAATACTAATAAGCTATGCCTAATTTAACTGGACACATATCGCTTTTGTGAATGCCTAGGTGCTGTACTTCGCATGATTTTGTTTAGTCAAGTTTTGATGTTTCATTGTTCCAGAAAGGGTTCTTGTATAATAATATAATGTTTTTATAGTACTATGTATATACCATTTTTGTAGTTAGTGCATGGTGCATGTAAAGTTGTCAAGTTCCAACATGTTAGCTTATGAGAGAATGATCAGCTAATTTCTAGAAGAAGCAATTTTCAATTTCAATTTCTGTAGTGGTACTATAGTGCCTTATATAGGAAAAAGAACATAGAAAAAGATAACAGAAAATGCCCGCTCAAATCTTTATATATAGAATCAGTGACCTAGGAATTAGAATGTGCTATAGTTATGGCACATGTAGATGAGCTTTAACACAAATATATTTGTTTTTCAACTAGGTTATTGAATTTGAAGAAAATTTGCTCTTAGTATTTCTATGTTTTCTTTGTCCAATCCCTTTAGTATGTTGTGGTTTTTTAATTATCTGCAATGTCATATATTCATAAGTAGTGCTCATTTGTTAATAGTTTTGTTAAATCTGTATTTGCAGCACACGAAGGAGGTGGGGTTGACCAAGTTCAAGAACCAGAAGGGGACGAACCAACTGAATACCCTCCACGAGGTCTCCGGAATGACTCAGGTGGTATGGTAGTTCTTCTCTTTTCTGTTTGTAGCTTTCACATTTGCTATAGTACAAAACTAGATCAAATTGCTGGAAAAATTATTCTTATGTCAGCTTTTGGTCTTACCAGATGTTTTTGTCTATTCACTTGTTAGTTTTTGTCTATTAAGTTGTTAGTTTGTGATGTTTGAATGTTAAGTTTGTGCTATTTGGTCCAACCACGATCATAACCAACTAGTTTCCAAGTCAAATTCCTTCTTATCCCTTTCCACGTAAGTGTGAGTCATACGCCAAGTTTAAACTGTATCAATACATGTTCAAACATGTAGGCTTCTCAATACGTAGAGCTTATCCTACGCATAGCCCAGCTTCCCTAGTTTATACTGTTCCCGCGAAATATCCCAACATGTATAATAACATGAAGTGTTCCAGTATAATCGTGACCAGCACCTTTAATTTAATTCCTCAAGTACAACGAATGAAATGCAAACCCTTGATCAATTCCAATCAAGCATAATTTCCACAATGAGGTATTGATTAAAATAAAACTATAGTATAATGTTTGAAACACACATAAATTCCTACAGATTTTGCTTTTCAAAGCTACTAAGTACACCACACGTGCACTATCTAATTCTAATCTCCTATTTTTTGTGTTCATTGATTTGATTTATTCCCGCTAACTAATTGCTTGTCCATCCAAATAGCAATGCCTCCCGCATGTAGCTTCACGGAGATCTAATTCGTGTGATAGTTTATTGGGCTATATGATTTTTTTCATATTCCATGTTTATTGGTTAATTCTCTAGTTTTTCCACCGTCTTATCAGCTGTTTATATATTTTTTTGGTAGCCCGAGTGTTCCCTAGGAAATTATGCAAGCCAACATACATTACCAGACTTTCTTTCAAGCGTTGGAACAAAACTGTGAAGAAGTTTAGTAATATTCAGTTGGGCCATGTGAGAAAGTACAAATTGGAACCTCTCCTTCATATGCCAGTGAAACTTAAAATACTAATGAATTTGCTTGAATGGATAGATCGGCATATGTTTGGAAGTAAAGAGCCATGTTTAAAGCATAAGAATAAAACTATCAAGATTACTAAAGATATGGTCAACAAAATCTTTGATTTTCCTGGTGGCACCGAGCCTTTTGTATTCAGTAGCGATGATCCCCAAGTGAAGGCAGAGGTTACACAGTTAAGGAACAAATATGTGGATGATCGGAACAAAATGCCGATCAACAAAATAGAGGAGGTGATGCTTAGTGACGAGACAGAATATGGATTTATCAGGAGCTTTGCATTTTATTTCCTATCATCTATTCTGTGCCCTGCCTCATACTGTTTTGGTAACATGAAGTTCTTATACTCTCTAAGAGATGTTTCTGCTATACCTTCACTTGACTTTGGGCAATTGGCACTGATTTCTTGCGTGAGGAGTCAGAGCATCATTTTGAAATGATTATGAACAGACCAAGTGTTGAGGAAATGAACAAGCCTTCATATATTGGTGGATGTCTTCCTATTTGGGGAGTAAGTTCAATCTTCACTTCCACTTTTTTTATCTCTCTACTTTTTACTTTACTGACCTATTTATTTTTTAAATGGCAGATCATTTATCTGGATTTTGTTGATTTTGATTTCATTCATAATCATCAGTCAACTGTGGATTATTCTCTTCCTCGGATATCTCATGTTAAGGCTGAAGATTTCAAGTATCTCGCATTGGTTGATAGGAATTATGAGTCTAGGAAATTTTTTGGGGTTTTACCAGTAAGCATCATACACTGTATATTGTTTCTCGAGTTATCTTTTTAGTTCTAGTACTTTGTTTTCATCATTTGTTTAACGTTAATTTGTAGCTTTGAGACATATCATGCACACCATATGCCAATGTGGTTCCAGTTAACAGTGCTCCTGATGCTCCTGGTGTGTTTAATTCAGTTCCTTCTGTGGAGGTATTTCTTATGAGTAGAATCATTCATTTCTATTTGTTTTATTCTTTGTTGTCATTTTTTATCTTATATAGATAAACATTTATTTTTAATGTCATTTGTAGGTCAACAATGGTAATTCTATGCCTGAAGCTCTCATTGAAAACAAGTCAATTGATTCAAAAAATCCAGATATCATTTCAGCAGTTCCCAGTTACACCGCAAAAGTTGAACCAGATATAAAATTTAAACCAGAGTCACATTTGAAATCAGAGGTATTTTTTGTGTTGTGCCTTTTTGTAGTTCCTATCTAAGTGTTTTCTTGAAAGGAGTGTCCTGTTAGTAATTTTTTTATAATGCAGGCTCCCTCCAATGATGTAGTTAAGAACGAGCCAATCAGACCAAAATTTGAGGTTTGTAAACGCATTTCAGAGCTTACATATTTGTCTCCTTTTCTTCATATTTACTTTAGAGCTTAACAGTAACTCTAGTGTTTACCTGAATATTCCTTGTATTCTGTGTGACATTCGTTTTTTTGTTATGACTTATCATGAGCAGCCCTTATAATACTTGTTTTGCAAGTAAACATAAGTGCAACATTTCTATTTTTGAGACAAATATTCCATGTAGCTTACTTTCGTTTGCTTTGTTCTTTGCTGAATTCTGTGTGCTTCCTTTTTCTCCAGAACATTTCTGTCCTGAATTCGGTGTACCAAACACCAATTTTTCCATTCAATGGTACACCTCTGAACACCAACCCTGTTGAGCATCCTACTACTTCACTACCTAAGGTACTTTTTCAAAAAAAAATCCAATCATAATTTTCATTGAACTTACAACATCATTTCAATTTCCTTTCTCAGCAGGAAGAAATTTTTCTATCAACTGAAGCACATGATAACAATTTTTCTACTGGAGTTGATGCAAAAAGAAGTTTTATATTGATTAGTTCTGCTTCTCCAAACGAAAGAGTGAAACACTTTGAAGGTACTCCAATCATTATTCAGGATGATTCTCCTATCACTCCTGCTGGTGTGACTAATGAAGACATACCAGCCTCTCACTGTGATACAAGTGTAGGAATTTCAATGAACATGGATTTTATTGTCCAACAAGGTTTTAATTCTTGCCTATTATGTTGTTTTCCCTTTATGTGTTCTCCATTTTCTTGTATTACGAGTCCTGGCGCATTGCAACATTTAATGTTCAAACTTTTTACATATGTGATATGCAGACTTTTCTACAATGAATAATGTAGAAGCTGGACCGAGTACAGGAACTAACACAATGGAAAAGAAGAACAGAAAGAAAAGAGCAGCTAAAGTTCAATCCCCCGAACCACCAAAGAAACTCAAAATCTCTCACGAAGTGGATATCTTCTTTTCCAAATATCTGAGGAAGCCTATATTCCAAGAATAGTAAATCTCTTATTCCTTTCGTTATTTTATCATTTCTTATTTCATTAAATTATGAGAACTTTTTTAGTCTACACATCTACCTAGGAAAATAATTGTAGGCATTTTCTAATCTGCAAGCAATTTTATGGACTAGATTAGTTGTATACATTTTTCATCACAATTGTATTATGAAATCCGAACAAATTTATGGATCACCTCAAAGGTAGTTCAGATAAAAAACTTTGTAGTTCATACAATTTTAGACTAAAAAGAAATCATATGGATACCAAACTAATTTATTTTACAGCTCATTGTTCATACCCCTATAAAAGGATGTTTAACTTTTTGTTTTGAGCAACATAGCGTTGTATATGTATTTTTTTAATTGTTAAAGTATATTTTTTTAAGATCCTTTTTCTCAATTTTAACATTAGTTGTGATTGTTTATTCTGTCCAGCACTCTTTTTGTTGACATAGAGGGTTTTCCTGTAAGCTATGAGAATTACTTAAATTCATTTAAAGCGAGGGGTGAGATTGGAGATGAAGTGATGAACTCATTTGTTCAAGCTCTTAACTATGAATCAAAGATGTGATCTGAAGTAAAGCCTTACGTGAAGAAGTATTGTTTCACTTCATACTTCAATGTGAGTTTTCCTTCTAACCTGCCTATTAGGTTCTCTTTTGACCAATTTTTCTTTTTACTTTCATTCAATCTGAAATATTTACTAATTTTCATTTTGTTGTTCACAGAATAAATTGTTGGTTCCACCTGAGTTATTTGATCCAGTTTCGTGCATACAAGAATTTGACAGGATTAATTCAGAAGAAAGCCTTTGGAAGCAAGACTTGGTAAATCTTTTTCAACGCATCCAGTGTTAACCAAGATCTTTTATACTTGTTTTTTATTCTGAATCTGCTTTTTTCTTGTTGAACAGTTATACTTCCCTACTATAAAGTCAAACCACTGGGTTGTACTTTCCATCAACTCTCTCTTTGAGAGATCTCACTTTTTTGATCCCTGTGGCACCATTCTGGGAACTACCCAGCAAGAACTTGTCTACAACTTAGTAAGTAATTATTGAGACATAATATCCTTTTGTTTTTTCAATACAAACAAAATTATTTTCTGATCTACCATTTGTGAATCTCTTTAACTGTGTTTATATTTATATTAAACAGCTTTCCAACTACAACATGCTTTGCAAGCTGAGTAAAAATCCATTCAAGAATGTATTCTCTTTCAAGCTTGAACCTGTGGGACCTTACCCAACAAACTGTTTAATGTAAGTCCTTTCTTCTTCTTTGTTTTCGTATATTTATTAAAAAAATTCATTTGCAACTTTATTCAACATACTTTTTTGTAGTTATTACATTTTTTCATCCTACTTGTTTGTTATCACACTTGATACTCATTCTCATTTTTTCCCGTATTTGTTTTTCTTTATGCAGGCATGACTCAGGCCACTATCTTCCTTTGTACATCGAAAATTTCGAAGGCAAAGCTATGAAGACTTTCAGTGCGGTATATCTTGAAAACTCTTTGCCTTATTATTATTTTTTCTGTTTATGAAAAACTGAATCCAAAGCAAACTAGTGAACACCATGAAGACCATGATATGTTGGTTCTTTTTTCCTGCCAAATGAACACCATGAAGTCCGTTAAATTTCATGTGCTTTATCTTTTTAGCTTACTAGGGAATGACCTGACTTATTGCATGCATGGTTGGAATTGATATTTATTCATTTTTTTGAAGTGTTAGTTTGTTTTCTATCTATACTTCTTTTACCGACAATTTTTCAGGTCTTGTTATGTGTTGTCACGTGTTGTCCCAGCAGTAATTGTTTCATGATGCTCATATGACTTAGTCAAGCTTTTTTCAGCGTTTACTAGCTGTGCAGCTTCCTGTAATAAATCAGTGATCTAGTACTGTATAGTACTCTTTTTCTAGTACTTTAAAAAGTTTTCACAAATTCTGTAATTCTATCTCTCACATTTTGTCTATATTGTCTTTACACCCAGGCGAACATTCTGAAGTACAAAATGATATCTGCGTTCAAGTTCTTCAAAAGCACTTTGAACAAGCTGAAGGAAGAAGATTTGCCAATAGGAAATTCCCAAAACATCCATCTGCAAACATTTTGAATGTGTAATTGATCGGGAGAAAAGGATGCATTTTCCTGTCTACAACAGTTTCATCTGTAATCATATGCTAGTACATAGTACTACTTGTTTAAACATATGTCAGCCTCGACCTACTGCTATACTCTTGGATATGTACTTTTTCTTTGAATCCAGATGGCGTACTATATTTTCCATTAACTATATAGTATCTATGTTGGCGTACTGAGCATTTTTTTTGTTGCTAAAAATGCAACTATTAGTTTCTTCGTGACCTGTAGTATGTTTGTTGCAATCTTTGCTTATAATAAGGGCTAGTTCTTTTTGGCCGGCTTAAGCTCCCGCTCCCCGGCTTAAAAAATAAGCCGCGCTTTAAATTTGTTGAGACTTTTATATTAGTTATCCCATAACTAGTTTACCAGCCCCAATGAATAAAAGAGGAGGCTTATGGGAAAAGTTGGGGAGAAGGCTAGTTATTTTTTAAGCTGCCAAAAGAACTAGCCGAGTATCTCTGCGATGATACAAGAGAAGGCTTTTAATTTTGTTGTTGTTGTTGTTGTTGTTGTTTGGTTGGAACATGTGAATTCCATGCCTCGCATGATTGGCCGTAAGTTGGGCATCTATCTACCTATGTGCAATATAAGTGGAGCATAATGCCTCCTCCGATCCGGATTACTACCTGTGTCCCATAGTATAAGTAAGTTTTTCACACTACATAGTGTAGTGTCAAAAATGTTGTTATATTATTGGGACGCAGGGAGTACTTGTTTTAGATTTCTTTTCTCGAATACGCATGAGCGTGCGTATCATTCATTAAAGAAGAGAGATGGTAAGAGCCCCAAATCCACGGTTACAAGCTTATTTACATGCGGAATTAATCCGACACCACCCTAGTTCCTACAATGGACTATTCACTTGCACCCCAGACTACTTGTTCCACCTCCAATCCTTCTGTATCACCTTTGAACAAACTCACCTTTGCTTAAAGTCTATCTTCGTCCTGTATAAGTTGAATGGTGCGAGGGACCGAAGGCGTCACACCATTGAAGACCACATCATTCCTCTGCTTCCATATCATCCACATCTAATTCAGTTCACGCAAAACCAGGTCAAAATCCAAATTCGGTTCTACAACATTCAAAATCCAAATCTAATTCAATTCATGAATTTTAGTTCACTTCAATAATGTCTACCTCAAAGTTTAGTTCACCGAATTCAAAATCAGTTCATTAAAATTAGTTGTTTTTACTTCAAATCTAATTCAATTCATGAATTCTACAATGAAAAACCAGACCAGTTTGTTTTTTATACATTGATAATTCAGTTCACCAAGTTCAAATTCGGTTCATCAAATCATAATTTTAGTTCACTAGATTCACATTCAGTTCACCACAATTCTCATCATAATCTTAAAGTTTAGTTCACTAAAAAACACCATCTAATTCAATTCATTAAAATATGTTAACTTGGATTCAAGTTTTTAGTTCACGCAAATCTAGTTCAACAAGTTAAAATTTAGTTCATCAAATCATAATTTTAGTTCATTAGACTCATATTTAGTTCACTTCAATACTCATCATAATCTCAAAGTTTAGTTCACAGAATTCAAATTCAGTTCATCTAAATTAGTTCATCTGGATTCAAGTTTTTAGTTCACGCAAATCTAATTCATTTCATGATTTCTGTATTGAAAAACCAGGCCAGTTGTTTTTTATTTTAGTGAATTTTTTTTAAAACCAAATTATACATTGATAATTCAGTTCACCAAGTTCAAATTCGGTTAATCAAATCATAATTTTAGTTCACTAGATTCACATTCAGTTCACCACAATTCTCATCATAATCTTAAAGTTTAGTTCACTAAAAAACATTCAAGTTTTTAGTTCATGCAAATCTAGCTCACAAAGTTCAAATTTTGGGGTCATCGAATCACAATTTTAGTTCACTAGATTCATATTCAGTTCACTTCAATACTCATCATAATCTCAAAGTTTAGCTCACTGAATTCAAATTCAGTTAATCAAAATTAGTTCATCTGGATTCAAGTTTTTAGTTCACGCAAGTCTAATTCATTTCATGATTTCTGTATTGAAAAACCAGGCCAATTGTTTTTTATTTTAGTGAACTTTTTTTTAAAAAACCAAATTATACATTGATAATTCAGTTCACCAAGTTCAAATTCGGTTCATCAAATCATAATTTTAGTTCACTAGATTCACATTCAGTTCACCACAATTCTCATCATACTCTTAAAGTTTAGTTCACTAAAAAACACCATCTAATTCAGTTCATTAAAATATGTTCACATGGATTCAAGTTTTTAGTTCACGCAAATCTAGTTCACCAAGTTAAAATTTAGTTCATCAAATCATAATTTTAGTTCACTAGACTCATATTTAGTTCACTTCAATATTCATCATAATCTCAAAGTTTAGTTCACTGAATTCAAATCCAGTTCATCTAAATTTGTTCATCTGGATTCAAGTTTTAGTTCACGCAAATCTAATTCTTTTCATGATTTCTGTATTGAAAAACCAGGCCAGTTGTTTTTTATTTTAGTTAACTTTTTTTAAAAACCAAATTATACATTGATAATTCACTTCACCAAGTTCAAATTCGGTTCATCAAATCATAATTTTAGTTCACTAGATTCACATTCAGTTCACCACAATTCTCATCATAGTGTTAAAGTTTAGTTCACTAAAAACACCATCTAATTCAGTTCATTAAAATATGTTCACCTGGATTCAAGTTTTTAGTTCACGCAAATCTAGTTCACCAAGTTCAAATTTAGTTCATCAAGTCATAATTTTAGTTCACTAGACTCATATTTAGTTCACTTCAATACTCATCATAATCTCAAAGTTTAGTTCACTGAATTCAAATTCAGTTCATCTAAATTTGTTCATCTGGATTCAAGTTTTAGTTCACGCAAATCTAATTCATTTCATGATTTCTGTATTGAAAAACCAGGCCAGTTGTTTCTTATTTTAGTGAACTTTTTTTTAAAACCAAATTATACAATGATAATTCAGTTCACCAAGTTCAAATTCGGTT
The DNA here is from genome assembly GCF_018294505.1 of Triticum aestivum. NCBI lineage: Eukaryota > Viridiplantae > Streptophyta > Magnoliopsida > Poales > Poaceae > Triticum > Triticum aestivum. The sequence continues at coordinate 417,671,481 of NC_057797.1, read as the reverse complement.
CATCAAATCATAATTTTAGTTCACTAGATTCACAGTCAGTTCACCACAATTCTCATCATAATCTTAAAGTTTAGTTCACTAAAAAACACCATCTAATTCAGTTCATTAAAATATGATCACCTGGATTCAAGTTTTTAGTTCACGCAAATCTAGCTCACAAAGTTCAAATTTTGGGGTCATCAAATCACAAGTCTAGTTCACTAGTTTCATATTCAGTTCACTTGAAATACTCATCATAATCTCAAAGTTTAGTTCACTGAATTCAAATTCAGTTCATCAAAATTAGTTCATCTGGATTCAAGTTTTTAGTTCACGCAAATCTAATTCAATTCATGATTTCTGTATTGAAAAACCAAGCCAGTTGTTTTTTTATTTTAGTGAACTTTTTTTTAAAAACCAAATTATACATTGATAATTCAGTTCACCAAGTTCAAATTCGGTTCATCAAATCATAATTTTAGTTCACTAGATTCACATTCAGTTCACCACAATTCTCATCATAATCTTATAGTTTAGTTCACTAAAAACACCATCTAATTCAGTTCATTAAAATATGTTCACCTGGTTTTTAGTTCACGCAAATCTAACTCAATTCATGAAATTTGCAAAGAAAACCCTGTTAGTTGTTTTTTATTTTATTATAGTTCATGGGAAATAAAAGTTGTTCAATCGAATTCAAAATTTGTTCATCAACAGTCAGATTATAATGAACCAAATCCATATTCGGTTCTACAACACCGATAATCTAGTTCACCAAGTTCAAATTTAGTTCATCAAATTATAATTTTAGTTCACTAGACTCATATTTAGTTCACTTCAATACTCATCATAATCCAAAAGTTTAGTTCACTGAATTCAAATTCATCTAAATTTGTTCATGGAAAAAAATTAGTTCAATCGAATCAAAAAAAGTTCATGAACATTCAAATTATAATGAACGAAATACGTATTCATTTCTCCAACATTCAACGTCTAGTTCTCCAAGTTAGAATTCGGTTCATTAAATCATAATTTTAGTTCATCAGATTCACATTCAGTTCACTACAATACTCATTATAATCTCAAAGTTTAGTTCACTAAAAAAACACCATCTAATTCAGTTCATTGAATTTTATATAATTTGCATTCAAAATTTAGTTCATAAATTTAGTTTTATTGATTTCAAAACTAGTTGACCAACATTCAACTTTTAGATCATCAAAATTTCAAATCAGTTCATTAAATTTCGAAATTAGTTCGATTGGATTAAAAATTTAGTTCACACAAAAGAAATTCATTTCTTCAAATTTGTAATCAAAGTAGTTCAGTTGTTTCAAGTTTTCTAAAGTAGTTCAGTTGTTTCTATTTTTAATTCACACTAATCAAATTGAATTCATGGAAACTCAGATTAATTCACTTCACTTCAGTTGTTTCTATAATTCAATTATCCAATATTCAAATTGGATTCAAAACACAATTTCTTCGCCCACATAAGCGTAATGAAAGGTTTTATTTGTATTATAAACCAAAGTAATCCAACTTTAAAATATTATAATTTTATTTAGCTAAAATACAAATTTGAAAAATACTTCACTAAAACTGATTTTTTATCACTTGAATCCAAACTCAAGTTAATAATACTGGATTAAACTTAAAAAATATACAAATTCATCTTGTTTGAACACAAACTTGTCTTTTTTACTACCCTTTTTGCACTTCTTCATGTCTCACTATTTTCCTCAATTTTGTTTCTCCGAAAACAAATTTTTCCCAAACCAAAATGTATATTCATGTCTAAATTCAACTACATCATCTTGAGTATGAAACAAAAAACAATACCTCATACATCACAAATGCAACGACTAATTTTTTTTGTTTCTAAACACAAATAGTGAGGTGTTTACTATTCCTCACACTAATATTTTCAAAAAGCAATAAGAACACCATTTCCAATTACAGCAAGAAATAATGTTTTGTTGAATATATCCCTAAAATAAAGTAATACCACAAAGTATTCTGTAGCCTACAAAAATAGCCACTATTCTTATATTCAGCATAGCAACTTCAACCTGAGAGTATCTCAACAATAACTTTTCTTAATCATTTTTATGCACTAGTACTCACACGTTCATATTGAATTTTTTTCTCTTTCGCGCAGCACACTTTTGAGCTTCAATTTCTGAACGAGGCTTCATTCTATTCCCTTCGTTGACAGACTTGTTCTTTTTAACAGCAGGATCTTTCAGGCCCTTGTCACTATTTCTGTTCCTTTCATTCTCATTTGCTTTTTGGTTTCCTTCTGTTTCTTCTCTCCCAGCAAGATACTTGTTATGGACAGTCTTGACTGCATCTAATAATTCTTGACAATACCCAGAATCATGACTAATGTCCGAACAGACCTCACCAACAGTATTCATTACAATTGCATATCGCACGGCATTGTGTGACTGGTCTTTGCTTTGTGCACCAAGAAGATCAATCTTGTGCTTCCTTAGCTGAATTTCTCTGAATTCTCTTGTCCATCTTGCCACTATATACCTTTCTGGTATCTTGAGGTAATCAAACTGAGTAAACAGTCTCGGAATGTGGCAGCATAAAATTCCGTCCCTGTCAAACTTTCCACATTCATAGTCAAACTGCTCAGCAGCTCGGTCTACATGCACAGTGAATATCTCCCTGTCAAATTCTGGGTTCTCGTACTCAAAGTTTCTTTTAAGTTCATATTTTTATCTTTCTCAATCTCTCTCACTCCAAAAGCAATGGCATTCATCATCTCTATCGGGAACTTGCTGTATATGGCTCTAGTATATATCTCAGCTGCATGCCGTTCAAACCGCTGATATCCCCACATAACAGGAACTTTCTCATTAGACAAGAACCTATCTATGTTTTCTATATGTATCACACTCTCTTGGAACAATTCATATTGACGGATAAATGTTTCAATTGTGTCTTTCCTCAAAACATAATCCTTAAAGTTAGAGTTGAAACTCTCACTTCTGCTTGTTGATCTAGTGAAAGGACAGAACGCTCGTTGGTAGTAAGCAGGAACAAAGTACTGCCTATTCTCCCACATCCGCTTGATGTGAGCATGTTTCGCACAACTGTGCTTCTCCAGCATTTCCTGCCATTTGGTTTCAAACTTCTGTACCGTCAATGACTGCATGATACATTCATCCAGGTCCTTCTCCATGCCTTTCTTCAAATGAAAGTATACTTTCAGATTCTCCCTTGCTTTCCTCCAAACATGCCAAATACAAGATCTGTGCAATGCATCTGGGAACACCTTTGGAACTGCTTTTTTCATAGCAGCATCTTGATCAGTGAGCACAACTCCTGGCTTCTTTCCACCATCACTTCAACAAATGTCTCAAATAGCTACTTGAAAGTATCTGTTGTCTCATCTTGCAAAAGAGCCCAGCCAAAGACAATTGTTCTTGAGTGGCCATTAACTCCTATTATTGGCGCAAAAGGCATGTTATATTTGTTCGTGTTGAACGTTGTGTTAAACGAAATAATATCTCCATACAACAGGTAATCCAGCCTCGACCTTGAATCTGTCCAAAACAAACTAAGGATGGAATTGGAAGAATCTCTCTGTGCTTTGTATACAAAACCAGGCTTATCAACTTGCAACTTCTCAATATATTCCAAAGTGTGTTCTATATCTGTGTTTCTTCTCTTCTCACGGTCATCTTGCTTCAAATTGTCAAGTTTCTTCACATCAAAAGTTATATTCCCAAATTTTTCCACCACGCAGCTTCCTAAATATGCTCATTATTTTCCTAGGTTTTATTCTGTGTTCCTGTAGCAGCCTGGACAATAACTTCTCAGCATCATTCATACTTCTATGACTAAGGAAGAATTGTGTTAGAGATGGAGAAGAAACCAAATCATGGTTATGCTTCAAATCTTGGGATTGAATGTGCCATTTTCCATCTTCCAAGAAGACTATAACATGCATTTGGCAGTTCGTTCTTTGAAGAACATTTCTTCTCCTTTTTCTTGCCCCTGTATATGTCGACACAGTCTTCCTGCTCTTGTTGAAAACAAAAGATATCTTTCTATTCTTGTGGTTTCTTCCTTTCTTTATTCCGAATCCATTGGTCAGAGCATATACATTAAGAAACCTTTTAGCAGCATCCAGAGTACTGAACACCTTCCCAACTTGAGGCACATTTGTCTTCTCTATTTCATCTGGCGTTGGAAACATATACTCTTCATCTTTCGAAACACTATCATCATCATCCTCATCAGAATCACCACTGCTACTACCAATGTTTTCAAGAGCATTCTCATAAGAAAGTGCATCCTACACATTTTTTTCAAAACAACATGAGCAATGAAAAACAGAAAGTCTGTATTTTCTTTCAATAACTTTCATGAAGTTACAATAGAAAACACAAAATAACATAGTACAAACTGTTGGGGAACGTAGCAGAAATTCAAAATTTTCCTACGTGTCACCAAGATCTATCTATGGAGAAACCAGCAACGAGGGGAAGGAGAGTGCATCTACATACCCTTGTAGATCGCTAAGCGGAAGCGTTCAAGAGAACGAGGTTGAAGGAGTCGTACTCGTCGTGATCCAAATCACCGGAGATCCTAGTGCCGAACGGACGGCACCTCCGCGTTCAACACACGTACAGCCCGGTGACGTCTCCCATGCCTTGATCCGGTAAGGAGAGAGGGAGAGGTTGAGGAAGACTCCATCCAGCAGCAGCACAACAGCGTGGTGGTGGTGGAGGAGCATGGTGATCCAGCAGGGCTTCGCCAAGCACCGCGAGATATGAGGAGAAAGAGAGGTAGGGTTGCGCCAGGGAGAGGTCAGAAACTCATGTGTTGGCAGCCCCAAAGACCTCAACTCTATATAGGGGAGAGGGAGGGGGCTGCGCCCCCACCTAGGGTTCCACCCTAGGGGCGGCGGCCAGCCCAGATCCCATCTGGTGGGGCGGCCAGGGGAGGGGGAGAGGGAGGCGCACTAGGCATGGGCCCTAAGGCCCATCTGCCCTTAGGGTTTGCCCCCCTCCTCCCCTTAGGTGCCTTGGGCCCTTGTGGGGGGGGGGCACCAGCCCACCTGGGGCTGGTCCCCTCCCTCACTTGGCCCATGCAGCCCTCCGGGGCTTGTGGCCCCACTTGGTGGACCCCCGGGACCCTCCCGGTGGTCCCGGTACGTTACCGATAAAACCCGAAACCTTTCCGGTGACCAAAACAGGACTTCCCATATATAAATCTTTACCTCTGGACGATTCCGGAACTCCTCGTGACATCTGGGATCTCATCCGGGACTCCGAACAACATTCGGTAACCACATACAAACTTCCTTTATAACCCTAGCGTCATCGAACCTTAAGTGTGTAGACCCTACGGGTTCGGAACCATGCAGACATGACCGAGACGTTCTCCGGTCAATAACCAACAGCGGGATCTGGATACCCATGTTGGTTCCCACATGTTCCACGATGATCTCATCGGATGAACCACGATGTCGAGGATTCGATCAATCCCGTATACAATTCCCTTTGTCTAGCGGTATTGTACTTGCCCGAGATTCGATCGTCGGTATCCCGATACCTTGTTCAATCTTGTTACCGGCAAGTCTCTTTACTCGTTCCGTAACACATCATCCCATGATCAACTCCTTGATCACATTGTGCACATTATGATGATGTCCTACCGAGTGGGTCCAGAGATACCTCTCCGTCACACGGAGTGACAAATCCCAGTCTCGATTCGTGCCAACCCAACAGACACTTTCGGAGTACCTGTAGTGTACCTTTATAGCCACCCAGTTACGTTGTGATGTTTGGCACACCCAAAGTATTCCTACGGTATCCGGGAGTTGCACAATCTCATGGTCTAAGGAAATGATACTTGACATTAGAAAAGCTTTAGCATACGAACTACACGATCTTTGTGCTAGGCTTAGAATTGGGTCTTGTCCATCACATCATTCTCCCAATGATGTGATCCCGTTATCAACGACATCCAATGTCCATGGTCAGGAAACCGTAACCATCTATTGATCAACGAGCTAGTCAACTAGAGGCTTACTAGGGACATGGTGTTGTCTATGTATCCACACATGTATCTGAGTTTCCTATCAATACAATTCTAGCATGGATAATAAACGATTATCATGAACAAGGAAATATAACAATAACCAATTTATTATTGCCTCTAGGGCATATTTCCAACAGTCTCCCACTTCCACTAGAGTCAATAATCCAGTTCACATCGATATGTGATTAACACTCAAGGTCACATCCCCATGTGACTAACACCCAAAGAGTTCTGGGTTTGATCATGTTATGCTTGTGAGAGAGGTTTCAGTCAACGGGTCTGCAACATTCAGATCCATATGTACTTCGCAAATTTCTATGTCATCTTGTAGATGCAACTACTACGCTACATTTGGAGCCATTTCAAATAACTGTTCTACTTGGAGCTATTCCATTATACGTATCCGGTATCTCTACTCAGAGCTATCCGGATAGGTGTTAAGCTTGCATCGACGTAACTCTTTACATCGAACTCTTTATCACCTCCATAACCGAGAAACATATCCTTATTCCTCTAAGGATAATTTAGACCGCTATCTGGTGATCTACTCTTAGATTACCTTTGTACCCTCTTGCCAGATATGTGGCAAGGCACACATCAGGTGCGGTACTCAGCATGGCATACCATATAGAGCCTATGACAAAAGCATAGGGGACGACCTTCGTCCTTCCTCTTTCTTCTGCCGTGGTCGAGCTTTAAGTCTTAACTTCATACCTTACAACTCAGGCAAGAACTCCTTCTTTGACTGATCCATCTTGAACACCTTCAAGATCATGTCAAGGTATGTGCTCATTTGAAAGTACCATTAAGCGTTTTGATCTATCCTTATAGATCTTGATGCTCAATGTTCAAGTAGCTTAATCCAGGCTTTCCATTGAAAAACACTTTCAAATAACTCTATATGCTTTCCAAAAATCCTAAGTCATTTCTGATCAACAATATGTCAGCAACATATATTCATCAGAAATTCTATAGTGCTCCCACTCACTTCTTTGGAAATACAAGTTTCTCGTAAACTTTGTATACACCCAAAATCTTTGATCATCTCATCAAAGCATACATTCCAACTCCGAGATGCTTACTCCAGTCCTTAGAAGGATTGCTGGAGCTTTGCATACTTATTAGCATCTTTCAGGATTGACAAAACCTTCCGGTTGTATCACATACAACCTTTCCTCAAGAAAATCGTCGAGGAAACAATGTTTGACATCCTATCTGCAAGATTTCATAAATAATGCTAATATAATTCCAACAGACTCTTAGCATCACTACGAGTGAGAAAGTCTCATCGTAGTCAACTCCTTGAACTTGTCGGAAAACATCTTAACGACAAGTTGAGCTTTCTTAATGGTGACATTTACCATCATTGTCCGTCTTCCTTTAAAAATCCATCTGTACTTAACAGCCTTACGACCATCGAGCCGTTCTGCCAAAGTCTACACTTTGTTTTCATACATGGATCCTCTCTCGGATTTTATGGCCTCGAGCCATTTATCGGAATCCGGGCCCACCATCGCTTCTCCATAGCTTGTAGGTTCATTGTTGTCTAGCAACATGACTTCCAAGACAGGATTACGTACCACTCTGAAGTAGTACGCATCCTTGTCATCCTACGAGGTTTGGGAGTGAATTGATCTGAAGTCTCATGATCAATATCATAAGCTTCCACTTCAATTGGTGTAGGTGCCACAGGAACAACTCTTTGTGCCCTGCTATACACTAGTTGAAGTGACGGTTCAATAACCTCATCAAGTCTCCACCATCCTCCCACTCAATTCCTTCGAGAGAAACTTTTCCTTGAGAAAGGACCCGATTCTAGAAACAATCCCTTATTGCTTTCGGATCTGAGACAGGAGGTATACCCAACTGTTTTGGGTGTCCTATGAAGATGCATTTATCCGCTTTGGGTTCGAGCTTATCAGCCTGAAACTTTTTCACATAAGCGTCGCAGCCCCAAACCTTTTAACAAATGACAGCTTAGGTTTCTCTAAACCATAGTTCATATGGTGTCATCTCATCGGAATTACATGGTGCCCTATTTAAAGTGAATGTGGTTGTCTCTAATGCCTAACCCATAAACCATCATGGTAATTCGATAAGAGACATCATGGTATGCATCATATCCAATAGGGTGCAGTTATGATGTTCGGACACACCATCATACTATGGTGTTTCAGGCTGTATTAGTTGTGAAACAATTTCCACAATGTCTTAATTCCGTGCCAAACTCGTAATTCAGATATTCATCTCTATGATCATATCATAGATATTTTATCCTCTTGTCACGACGATCTCTCACCTTCACCCTGAAATTACTTGAACCTTTCAATAATTCAGACTCGTGATTCATCAAGTAAATATACTCAACATCTACTCAAATCATCTGTGAAGTAAGAACATAACGATATCCACTACACGCCTCAGCACTCATTGGACTGCACACATCAAAATGTATTACTTCCAACAAGTTGCTTTCTAGTTCCATTTTACTGAAAACGAGGCTTTCAGTCATCTTGCCCATGTGGTATGATTTGCATGTCTCAAGTGATTCAAAATCAAGTGAGTCCAAACGGTCCATTTGCATGGAGTTTCTTCATGCATATACACCAATAGACATGGTTCGCATGTCTCAAACTTTTCAAAACGAGTGAGCCCAAAGATCCATCAACATGGAGCTTCTTCATGTGTTTTATACCGATATGACTTACGTGGCCATGCCACAAGTAGGCGATACTATCATTACTAACTTATATCTTTTGGCATGAACATGTGTATTACTACGATCGAGATTCAATAAACCATTTATTTTAGGTGCAAGACCATTCAAGGTATTATTCAAATAAACAGAGTAACCATTATTCTCCTTAAATGAATAACCATATTGCGATAGACATAATCCAATCATGTCTATGCTCAATGCAAACACCAATCTCGATGGTAGAGGGAGCGTGCGATGCTTGATCACATCAAGCTTGGGAAAAACTTCCAACACATATCGCCAGCTCACCTTTAGCTAGTCTCCGTTTACTCCGCAGCCTTTTATTTCGAGTTTACTAACACTTAGCAACCGAACCGGTATCCAATACCATGGTGCTACTAGGAGTACTAGTAAAGTACACATTAACACAATGTATATCCAATATACTTCTATCGACCTTGCCAGCCTTCTCATCTACCAAGTATCTAGGGTAATTCTGATCCAGTGGCTGTTTCCCTTATTACAGAAGCACTTACTCTCGGGTTTGGGTTCAACCTTGGGTTTCTTCACTAAAGCAGCAGCTGATTTGCCGTTTCATGAAGTATCCCTTCTTGCCCTTGCCCTTCTTGAAACTAGTGGTTCAACCATCAACAATTGATGCTCCTTCTTGATTTCTACTTTTGTGGTGTCAAACATCGCGAATATCTCAAGGATCATCATATATGTCCCTGGTATATTATAGTTCATCACGAAGCTCTAGTAGCTTGGTGGTAATGACTTCGGAGAAACATCACTATCTCATCTGGAAGATCAACTCCCACTCGATTCAAATGATTGTTGTACTCAGACAATCTGAGCACAAGCTCAACAATTGAGCTTTTCTCCCTTACTTTGCAGGCTAAGAAAATCGTCGGAGGTCTTATACCTCTTGACGTGGGCACGAGCCTGAAATCCCAATTTCAGCCCTCGAAACATCTCATATGTTTCACGATGTTTCAAAACGTCTTCGGTGCCTCAACTCTAAACCGTTTAACTGAACTATCACGTAGTTATCAAAATGTGTATGTCAGATGTTCGCAACATCCACAGACGACGTTCGAGGTTCAGCACACTGAGCGGTGCATTAAGGACACAAGCCTTCTATGAAGCAATGAGGACAATCCTCAGTTTACAGACCTAGTCCGCATAATTGCTACTATCAACTTTCAACTAAATTTTCTCCAGGAACATATCTAAATAGTAGAACTGAAACACGAGCCACGACATAATTTGCGAAGACCTTTTGACTACGATCAGGATAATTAAGTTCATCTTATGAACTCCCACTCAGAGAGGCATCCCTCTAGTCATCTAAGTGATTACATGATCCGAGTCAACTAGGCCGTGTCCGATCATCACGTGAGACAGACTAGTCAACATCGGTGAACATCTTCATGTTGATCGTATCTTCTATACGACTCATGTTCGACCTTTTGGTCTTCTGTGTTCCGAGGCCATGTCTGTACATGCTAGGCTCGTCAAGTCAACCTAAGTGTTTGCATGTGTAAATCTGTCTTACACCCGTTGTATGTGAATGTTGGAATCTATCACACCCGATCATCACGTGGTGCTTCGAAACAACGAACTGTCGCAACGGTGCATAGTTAGGGGGAACACTTTCTTGAAATTATTATGAGGGATCATCTTATTTACTACCGTCGTTCTAAGTAAACAAGATGAAAAAACATGATAAACATCACATGCAATCAAATAATAGTGACATGATATGGCCAATATCATGTAGCTCCTTTGATCTCCATCTTGGGGCTCCATGATCATCTTGTCACCGGCATGACACCATGATCTCCATCATCGTGTCTCCATGAAGTTGCTCGCCAACTATTACTTATACTACTATGGCTAACACATTTAGCAATAAAGTAAAGTAATTTACATGGCGTTTCTCAATGACACGCAGGTCATGCAAAAAATAAAGACAACTCCTATGGCTCCTGCCGGTTGTCATACTCATCGACATGCAAGTCGTGATTCCTATTACAAGAACATGGTCTCATACATCACATATATATCATTCATCACATCCTTTGGCCATATCACATCACAAAACACTTGCTGCAAAAACAAGTTAGACGTCCTCTAATTGTTGTTGCAAGTTTTTACATGGCTGCTATAGGTTTCTAGCAAGAACGTTTCTTACCTACGCCAAAACCACAACGTGAATTGCCAATTTCTATTTACCCTTCATAAGGACCCTTTTCATCGAATCCGATCCGACTAAAGTGGGAGAGACAGACACCCGCCAGCCACCTTATGCAACTAGTGCATGTCAGTCGGTGGAACCGGTCTCACGTAAGCGTACGTGTAAGGTTGGTCCAGGCTGCTTCATCCCACGATGCCGCCGAATCAGGATAAGACTAGTAACGGCAAGATAATTGACAATATCGACGCCCACAACTACTTTGTGTTCTACTCGTGCATAGTAACTACGCATAGACCTAGCTCATGATGCCACTGTTGGGGAATGTAGCAGAAATTAAAAATTTTCCTACGTGTCACCAAGATCTATCTATGGAGAAACCAACAATGAGGGGAAGAAGAGTGCATCTACATACCCTTGTAGATCGCTAAGCGGAAGCGTTCAAGAGAACGGGGTTGAAGGAGTCGTACTTGTCGTGATCCAAATCACCAGAGATCCTAGTGCCGAACGGACGGCACCTCCGCGTTCAACACACGTACAGCCCGGTGACGTCTCCCATGCCTTGATCCGGTAAGGAGAGAGGGAGAGGTTGAGGAAGACTCCATCCAGCAGCAGCACAACAGCGTGGTGGTGGTGGAGGAGCATGGTGATCCAGCAGGGCTTCGCCAAGCACCGCGAGATATGAGGGGAAAGAGAGGTAGGGCTACGCCAGGGAGAGGTCAGAAACTCATGTGTTGGCAGCCCCAAAGACCTCAACTATATATAGGGGAGAGGGAGGGGGCTGCGCCCCCACCTAGGGTTCCACCCTAGGGGCGGCGGCCAGCCCAGATCCCATCTTGTGGGGCGGCCAGGGGAGGGGGAGAGCGAGGCGCACCAGGCATGGGCCCTAAGGCCCATCTGCCCTTAGGGTTTGCCCCCCCTCCTCCCCTTAGGCGCCTTGGGCCCTTGTGGGGGGGGCGCACCAGCCCACCTAGGGCTGGTCCCCTCCCACACTTGGCCCATGCATCCCTCCGGGGCTTGTGGCCCCACTTGGTGGACCCCCGGGACCCTCCTGGTGGTCCCGATACGTTACCGATAAAACCCAAAACCTTTCCGGTGACCAAAACAGGACTTCCCATATATAAATCTTTACCTCCGGACCATTCCGGAACTCCTCGTGACGTCCGGGATCTCATCCGGGACTCCGAACAACATTCGGTAACCACAGACAAACTTCCTTTATAACCCTAGTGTCATCGAACCTTAAGTGTGTAGACCCTACGGGTTCGGGAACCATGCAGACATGACCGGGACGTTCTCCGGTCAATAACCAACAGCAGGATCTGGATACCCATGTTGGTTCCCACATGTTCCATGATGATTTCATCGGATGAACCATGATGTCGAGGATTCGATCAATCCCGTATACAATTCCCTTTGTCTAGCGGTATTGTACTTGCCCGAGATTCGATCGTCGGTATCCCGATACCTTGTTCAATCTCGTTACCGGCAAGTCTCTTTACTCATTACGTAACACATCATCCTGAAGGAAATATGCCCTAGAGGCAATAATAAAGCTATTATTTATTTCCTTATATCATGATAAAAGCTTATTATTCATGCTAGAATTGTATTAACCGGAAACATAATACATGTGTGAATACATAGACAAACAGAGTGTCACTAGTATGCCTCTACTTGACTAGCTCGTTAATCAAAGATGGTTATGTTTCCTAACCATGGACAAAGAGTTGTTATTTGATTAACGGGATCACATCATTAGTTGAATGATCTGATTGACATGACCCATTCCATTAGCTTAGCACCCGATCGTTTAGTATGTTGCTATTGCTTTCTTCATGACTTATACATGTTCCTATGACTATGAGATTATGCAACTCCCGTTTGCCAGAGGAACATTTTGTGTGCTACCAAACGTCACAACGTAACTGGGTGATTATAAAGGAGCTGTACAGGTGTCTCCAAAGGTACATGTTGGGTTGGCGTATTTCGAGATTAGGATTTGTCACTCCGATTGTCAGAGAGGTATCTCTGGGCCCTCTCGGTAATGCACATCACTTAAGCCTTGCAAGCATTGCAACTAATGAGTTAGTTGCGGGATGATGTATTACAGAACGAGTAAAGAGACTTGCCGGTAACGAGATTGAACTAGGTATAGGATACCGACGATCGAATCTCGGGCAAGTAACATACCGATGACAAAGGGAACAACGTATGTTGTTATGCGGTCTGACCGATAAAAGATCTTCATAGAATATGTAGGAGCCAATATGAGCATCCGGGTTCCGCTATTGGTTATTGACCGGAGACGTGTCTCGGTCATGTCTACATTGTTCTCGAACCCATAGGGCCCGCACGCTTAAGGTTACGATGACAGTTATATTATGAGTTTATGCATTTTGATGTACCGAAGGTTGTTCGGAGTCCCGGATGTGATCACAGACATGACGAGGAGTCTCGAAATGGTCGAGACATAAAGATTGATATATTGGAAGCCTATGTTTGGATATCGGAAGTGTTCCGGGTGAAATCGGGATTTTACCGGAGTACTGGGAGGTTACCGGAACCCCCCGGGAGGTATATGGGCCTTAGTGGGCCTTAGTGGAAGAGAGGAGAGGTGGTCAGAGATGGGCCACGTGCCCCTCCCCCCCTTGGTCCGAATTGGACAAGGAGAGGGGGCCGGCCCCCCTTCCTCCTCTCTCTCCTCTTCCCCCCCCCCCCCCTCCACGAATCCCATTCCAACTAGGAAAAGGGGAGAGTCCTACTCCCAGAAGGAGTAGGACTCCTCCTGGCGCGCCACACCTTGGCCGGCCGGCCCCCCTCCCTTGAACCTTTATATACGGAGGCAGGGGCACCCCTAGAGACACAAGTTGATCCACGTGATCATATTCTTAGCCGTGTGCGGTGCCCCCTTCCACCATAGTCCTCGATAATATTGTAGCAGTGCTTAGGCGAAGCCCTGCATCAGTAGTACATCAAGATCGTCACCACACCGTCGTGCTGACGGAACTCTTCCCCGACACTTTGCTGGATCGGAGTCCGGGGATCATCATCGAGCTGAACGTGTGCTAGAACTCGAAGGTGCCGTAGTTTCGGTGCTTGATCGGTCGGGCCGTGGAGACGTACGACTACATCAACCAAACGCTTCCGTTGTCGATCTACAAGGGTACGTAGATCATACTCTCCCCTCTCGTTGCTATGCATCACCATGATCTTGCGTGAGCGTAGGAATTTTTTTGAAATTACTACGAAACCCAATAGTGGTATCAGAGCCTAGGTTTTATATGTTGATTTTATATGCACGAGTAGAACACAAGTGAGTTGTGGGCGATATAAGTCATACTGCATACCAGCATGTCATACTTTGGTTCGCCGGTATTGTTGGATGAAGCGGCCCGGACCGACATTACGCGTACGCTTACGCGAGACCGGTTCTCCCGACGTGCTTTGCACATAGGTGGCTTGCGGGTGACAGTTTCTCCAACTTTAGTTGAACCGAGTGTGGCTACGCCCGGTCCTTGCGAAGGTTAAAACAACACCAACTTGACAAACTATCGTTGTGGTTTTGATGCGTAGGTAAGATTGGTTCTTGCTTAAGCCCATAGCAGGCACGTAAAACATGCAACAACAAAGTAGAGGACGTCTAACTTGTTTTTGCAGGGCATGTTGTGATGTGATATGGTCAAGACATGATGCTAAATTTTATTGTATGAGATGATCATGTTTTGTAACCGAGTTATCGGCAACTGGCAGGAGCCATATGGTTGTCGCTTTATTGTATGCAATGCAATCGCGCTGTAATGCTTTACTTTATCACTAAGCAGTAGCAATAGTCGTGGAAGCATAAGATTGGCGAGACGACAACGATGCTACGATGGAGATCAAGGTGTCGCGCCGGTGACGATGGTGATCATGACGGTGCTTCGGAGATGGAGATCACAAGCACAAGATGATGATGGCCATATCATATCACTTATATTGATTGCATGTGATGTTTATCTTTTATGCATCTTATCTTGCTTTGATTGACGGTAGCATTATAAGATGATCTCTCACTAAATTATCAAGAAGTGTTCTCCCTGAGTATGCACCGTTGCGAAAGTTCTTCGTGCTGAGACACCACGTGATGATCGGGTGTGATAGGCTCTACGTTCAAATACAACGGGTGCAAAACAGTTGCACACGCGGAATACTCAGGTTATACTTGACGAGCCAAGCATATACAGATATGGCCTCGGAACACGAAGGCCGAAAGGTCGAGCGTGAATCATATAGTAGATATGATCAACATAATGATGTTCACCAATGAAACTACTCCATCTCACGTGATGATCGGACATGGTTTAGTTGATTTGGATCACGTAATCACTTAGAGGATTAGAGGGATGTCTATCTAAGTGGGAGTTCTTTAAGTAAATTAATTGAACTTGAATTTATCATGAACTTAGTCCTGGTAGAATTTTGCAAATTATGTTGTAGATCAATAGCTCACGTTGTTGCTTCCGTGTGTTTATTTTGATATGTTCCTAGAGAAAATTGTGTTGAAAGATGTTAGTAGCAATGAAGCGGATTGGATCCGTGATCTAAGGTTTATCCTCATTACTGCAGAGAAGAATTATGTCCTTGATGCACCGCTAGGTGACGGACCTATTGCAGGAGCAGATGCAGACGTTATGAACGTTTGGCTAGCTCAATATGATGACTACTTGATAGTTTAGTGCACCATGCTTAATGGCTTAGAATCGGGACTTCAAAGACGTTTTGAACATCATGGAGCATATGAGATGTTCCAGGAGTTGAAGTTAATATTTCAAGCAAATACCCGAGTTGAGAGATATGAAGTCTCCAACAAGTTCTATAGCTAAAAGCTGGAGGAGAATCGCTCAACTAGTGAGCATGTGCCCAGATTGTCTGAGTACTACACTCGCTTGAATCAAGTGGGAGTTAATCTTCCAGATAAGATAGTGATTGACAGAATTCTCTAGTCACCATCACCAAGTTAGTAGAACTTCGTGATGAACTATGATATGCAAGGGATAACGGAGACGATTCCCAAGCTCTTCGTAATGCGAAATTGACGAAGGTAGAAATCGAGCATCAAGTGTTGATGGTAGACAAGACCACTAGTTTCAAGAAAAGGGCAGAGGGGAGAAGGGGAACTTCAAGAAGAACAACAAGCAAGTTGCTGCTCAAGTGAAGAAGCCCAAGTCTGGTCCTAAGCCTGAGACTAAGTGTTTCTACTGCAAAGGGACTGGTCACTGGAAGCGGAACTACCCCAAGTGATTGGCAGATAAGAAGGATGGCAAAGTGAACATAAGTATATTTGATATACATGTTATTGATGTGTACTTTACTAGTATTTATAGCAACCCCTCGGTATTTGATACTAGTTCAGTTGCTAAGATTAGTAACTCGAAACAGGAGTTGCAGAATAAATAGAGACTAGTTAAGGGTGAAGTGACGATGTGTGTTGGAAGTGGTTCCAAGATTGATATGATCATCATCGCACACTCCCTATACTTTCGGGATTAGTGTTGAACCTGAATAAGTGTTATTTGGTGTTTGCGTTAAGCATGAATATGATTTGATCATGTTTATTATAATACAGTTATTCATTTAAGAAAGAGAATAAATTGTTGTTCTGTTTACATGAATACAACCTTATATGGTTACACACCCAATGAAAATAGTTCGTTTGATCTCGATCATAGTGATACACATAATCATAATATTGAAACCAAAAGATGCAATTGAGAATATGTAGGAGCCAAAGTGTCCGGGGATCGTCACCGAGCTGAACGTGTGCTAGAACTCGGAGGTGTCGTAGTTTCGGTGCTTGATCGGTCGGGCCGTGGAGACATACGACTACATTAACCAAACGCTTCCGTTGTCGATCTGCAAGGGTACGTAGATCATACTCTCCCCTCTCGTTGCTATGCATCACCATGATCTTGCGTGAGCGTAGGAATTTTTTTGAAATTACTACGAAACCCGACAGTGGTATCAGAGCCTAGGTTTTATATGTTGATGTTATATGCACGAGTAGAACACAAGTGAGTTGTGGGCGATATAAGTCATACTGCTTACCAGCATGTCATACTTTGGTTCGCCGGTATTGTTGGACGAAGCGTCCCGGACCAACATTACACGTACGCTTACGCGAGACCGATGACAAAGGGAACAACGTATGTTGTTATGCGGTCTGACCGATAAAAGATCTTCGTAGAATATGTAGGAGCCAATATGAGCATCCAGGTTCCACTATTGGTTATTGACCGGAGACGTGTCTCGGTCATGTCTACATTGTTCTCGAACCCGTAGGGCCCGCACGCTTATGGTTACGATGACAGTTATATTATGAGTTTATGCATTTTGATGTACCGAAGGTTGTTCAGAGTCCCGGATGTGATCACGGACATGACGAGGAGTCTCGAAATGGTCGAGACATAAATATCGATATATTGGAAGCCTATGTTTGGATATCGGAAGTGTTCCGGGTGAAATCGGGAGGTTACCGGAACCCCCCGGGAGGTATATGGGCCTTAGTGGGCCTTAGTGGAAGAGAGGAGAGGTGGCCAGAGATGGGCCGCGCGCCCCTCCCCCCCTTGGTCCGAATTGGACAAGGAGAGGGGGTCGGCCCCCCTTCCTCCTCTCTCTCCTCTTCCCCCCCCCCCCTCCACGAATCCTATTCCAACTAGGAAAGGGGGGGAGTCCTACTCCCAGAAGGAGTAGGACTCCTCCTGGAGCGCCACACCTTGGCCGGCCGGCCCCCCCTCCCTTGAACCTTTATATACTAAGGCACAAGTTGATCCACGTGATCATATTCTTAGCCGTGTGCGGTGCCCCCTTCCACCATAGTGCTCGATAATATTGTAGCAGTGCTTAGGCGAAGCCCTGCATTGGTAGTACATCAAGATCATCACCACGTCGTCGTGCTGACGGAACTCTTCCCCGACACTTTGCTGGATCGGAGTCCGGGGATCGTCATCGAGCTGAACGTGTGCTAGAACTCGGAGGTGCCGTAGTTTCGGTGCTTGATCGGTCGGGCCGTGGAGACGTATGACTACATCAACCAAACGCTTCCGTTGTCGATCTACAAGGGTACGTAGATCATACTCTCCCCTCTCGTTGCTATGCATCACCATGATCTTGCGTGAGTGTAGGAAAATTTTTGTAATTACTACGAAACCCAACACATCCCGTGATCAACTCCTTGATCACATTGTGCACATTATGATGATGTCCTACCGAGTGGGCCCAGAGATACCTCTCCATCACACGGAGTGACAAATCCCAGTCTCGATTCGTGCCAACCCAACAGACACTTTCGGAGATACCCGTAGTGCACCTTTATAGCCACCCAGTTACGTTGTGACATTTGGCACACCCAAAGTATTCCTACGGTATCTGGGAGTTGCACAATCTCATGGTCTAAGGAAATGATACTTGACATTAGAAAAGCTTTAGCATACGAACTACACGATCTTTGTGCTAGGCTTAGGATTGGGTCTTGTCCATCACATCATTCTCCCAATGATGTGATCCCGTTATCAACGACATCCAATGTCCATGGTCAGGAAACCGTAACCATCTATTGGTCAACGAGCTAGTCAACTAGAGGCTTACTAGGGACATGGTGTTGTCTATGTATCCACACATGTATCCGAGTTTCCTATCAATACAATTCTAGCATGGATAATAAACGATTATCATGAACAAGGAAATATAATAATAACCAATTTATTATTGCCTCTAGGGCATATTTCCAACACAAACCTTATCAGAACCAAGCACCACGCTCATTGCATTGTCATTTTGAATAGAAGATATATTATCTCTTGCTAGTTCAGCATCTTGATTTCCACTTATGACAGTAGAAGAAGGACCAAAAACTCCAACACAATTTTGTTGCTGTTGAAAATTTATCTACAATTTTTTGGAGCAAAACATGCAATTAAACAACCATGCACATAAAAATAATAGATTCTTATAAACAGACTATTTTTAGTGTTCTTTGATATAACTCTTCAATGTCTTGACCATTTGAACCATCTTTATCTTCTTCATTATCATCTCGCTCAGTGACATCTTCTACAACACATTGTGTAGTAATAACTTCTTGCATAATTGATTCAAATCTGTCATGCGTGCTAAATTTTTCTTGACTTAACATCAATTCCTGACTACTTAGTACTTCCTGAAATATACAAGCAAGTCTATATTAATTTTTTTTAACAAAGACTTCTCGCTAAGCAGGAACTTCACTAAAAAATTGTTGTGCCCACGAACTTCACTTACTAACCTCTGTTTTCTTCTTCATTTCATGATACATTACATATTGGTCAAATTCAAGCATAACATCATCACCCTGCATCAAGCAGAACAAATATATTATTAATAAACTTTCTTTTTCACAACTGTGTATAGAAACAACCTGATTGGGTAATTCGAAATATCAGTGAACAAAACATACAACATTTTTTCTCCTAAACTTTTATCAACTTGATCACTCGTAGTTAGCATCTTTGCTTTTTCTTTGCTCTTCACTGGTTTCTTCTTATTTACTGCTCTAGTTCTTCCACTTGAAATCACCTAACACAAAAATAAAATACCTTTTCAGCAAGCTCAGTGGATAACATATATTCACTGTCCAGGCAATACACAATTGAATTTAAAAGAACAAGACTTGGTCTTATTAAACTGAAGATCATCAGTTTAATCATATTTAGTGCACAATGTTTTACACTCAATTGATTCAAAGGATATATTTATTCAACAATGATTCAGTTATCAGGTTGTTTGAGAACTAGTTTATTTTGGAGACGTAAAAGATTTACACACTAGCAAATTTACTAATGGTTCGTCTGTTTTGTGGCCATAAATTTAATTTAATAAAATAACAGCATAGTTTCTTCAATTCCAAATTGACCACATAATAATTAGCCCTTCTAAACTAGAGTGAATCCATAAATGTTTCCTTCATTTTGTGAATTACAGAGCACAAACGGTGCCACATAGCAGTACACTTTTTTTATATTTTGGGTACCTGATTAATTGAAACTAAAATTAACTTATGCAATCATTACAAAATATAACTGTCCTCCACAACAATCTATTACTTCTTTGAACCTTGTATGTTTACAAAACAGTGCATATGTTTTAAGGAGTTTGTTGATCTGATTATGTACTGTCTGACCCTACACTAGGCAGCTAAGAATATACACATCTATTCAGATGCATCAGAGAATTCAGCATACATTGTTATTAATAAAAAAGGCAACCACTGTCAGACATGTCCCTTTTTCTCTCAATTTTTTGGTATTCTAGGCACAAGTACTATGAAATCTTGACATATTTGAAGAGCGTTAACAACAGAACCTCCCATAATTAATTGTGCATTCAACCAGATGTTAAATGGTACTTCCTCTGTACCAAATTATAAGACGTTTTTGGTAGGCTATTTAGCTTACCAAAAACATCTTGTAATTTGGGACAGAGGTAGTAGCTAACACTGGATTGCAATAAGATCACAAATAGTTCAAAATACAGGTGCGAGGGTAGACTAGTTACATAAACTTTCAGACAACTAGTCTGGACAAAATTGCTTAATGAAGAGCATGTTGTACCTACCTTGGATTTAACCATGCCGTTTCCCCCCACCTAAACGGACATCAGCTTTTGTGGCATGGCAAGACGAAATTTACTGAGAGAAGATGTAGGACACGACGCATGAACCTTCTCCTAGCAATCAAGGAAGTAGCCAGAAGGACAAGAAAAACATGCATAGCCTATGACTGTCTATCTTGTCAAACTGAAAGGACATGGGCAGAGAGAAGAAAGAATACCCCAAAGAGTCGGATGATGCCTTTTATCCAGGGATACTACAGGGTTCAGAGCCCCCGGCCATGCCATACCATACCATCTCAATTCAGAAGTCAGATGCATCAGAGAATTCAGCATATAACAAGTGTATGCAGACTGCCAGTACATTAGTCTATATAATCTACATAGTTTCTGTACTGACTTTCTAAAAGAGCAACAACGTCTTATGTCTGCACTTTTTATATCTAACATAAGAACATAGCAGATGAAGAAAAGAACCTAGGATCTGGACGATCGGCTTGAAGAATGTAGGTTTTCGATTCCCATGGACGCCAATACTGGTGGAATTGATGTCCTCCTATCCACGCCGGAGAATTCCCCACCGGGAATCTGTGCCGCCGCCGGTGGCGGCTCCGTTGCTGCCATCGGCACCGCCAATTCCTCCCCTTCGGGACTGGTCGAGAGAGTCGAGAGGTATCTAGAACAATTCCCCTGTTTTCTTTCGTTCAGAGTCTTTTCCTCCCAAGTCACTTACTTGCAGGCCCTGACTTATTTCCATAGGGACCTAAAAAATAATTCAAAGCTGCCGCAAGGTGTTTTTTCGAAAAGTACTGGCAACGTGCTTAAACAGAGGGGCTTATTTGTCAAAAACAAACCACGGGCAGGAAAATTCCCCATTTCTCTTCCACTCTTTCTTTATCTCTTGCTCCGGCGACTGCCGACTCTCTCCTGGATGCCCTATTGGGAAATTACTCTTCGCCAAGATCAACGCAGGTTTGCCCTTTGAAATCTCTTTTCTCTGTCATTCCATAGCTTCTAGATCATACCTCTGGCGAAACTACGAACCCTAGGTTGAGCTTTTTATCCCCAAATGCTTCAGACACGGTGCATCTACTAAATCTTAGGGAGTTCTTCGATTCTACCCACTAGGTTCCTACTGTTGTTTTCGGTCAGATAAATGAATTAATTAACCTAGTATCAAAATCTTAGCCTACTGCACTGAAACTTTTAGAGATCTATGCCTAGTTCACTCAATCCTGCCATGGAACTGGTTTGGGATGCTCTGCTACATAGCCGTGCAACATGACAGCAGGTGTACAATTTGTTATTTCGTCTCTGCTCCTCTGGCACAAATAGGAATTGCTCAATCAATATTTTTTTTGTTGGTGACAGTTGTTGAAGGCATTGCATTTTTGTTTCAGATGTTATATGACAATTATTTTTGGAAACAATTAACGTAAGTTTTCATGTATGTAATACAAAAGAGCATGTGCATCATAGCTGACAAACGTGGCCAAACTAGAGCAGCATTTTTGACATGTGAAATTCTGAATTTTACTTTCAGTACTATCAGTCCTAACAATCAAATGTGATTCAGGCACGGCATAGTATTTTACTTCTAGTACAACTTTTTCACATGTAGCGATAATCAAAATGCTAGTCTCTATTAGTTATCTCTCCCCCCTACTGTTGTGGTGATGCCCTATGGCCTTGCAGCTCCATTGCCATGTATTTTTTTTTAATTATTTGTTCAATATTGAAACAGAGTTAAAATTTCAAAATCGAATCACAATGGACAAGTCTTGTTGATATAACCTTTGGTCAATATATTCACTATGTTCTTTCTGTCTGTTGATGACAATGCTTCTTTTTTCTTCTTCTTAATAACATTGACTTTTTGTATAATTTCATCCTAATATGCTTTATTTTTTAAAATGTACATAGTAAAATGGTTTTTAGAATGATTGCTTCTTGATAGACTGGTAGTCATGGCATTACTCTTGCTATAACTTTTGTGTTGTTATGTGCAGATGGGTTCTGTAGATCAAAGTTTCATCAACAAGAGGAGCAACCAGCAGCATCTTGACACTCAATTAAATGAGCATAATACAGCTAAGAGAGTAAAAGTAAGCAACACAATCATATCCCCCAAAACTAAATTTATTCAAACTGCTCTTTTCTCCCCTTAATTTAATTTAATTGCTCTGTGACATATTCTTGTTTTTCCCAATTCTAATTCATTCATTGTGTCCACCAGGTCACCGAAATTAATCATATCAGTCTGCTGATCAAGTTTATATCTGAACTAAATGAGGAGCAGAAGCTGATAGTTCATAAGCTTGGGTTCGGTTCTTTGCTTCATATATCATGCAACTGTATATTGGATGATATATTTGAATGGTTAAGAATGCAGTTCAACACCACTACTTACAGAATTCAACTAAGAAATGGTTTCAAGTTCCATTTGACAGAATCAGCTGTACACAAAATCCTAGGCATTCCATGTGGCGGTTTTCCAATACAAACAAAGCCTTCAAAACAAACTGTTGATTTCATGAACACATTTCTTGGAACAACAAAACCAACCCAGAACACTTGCTATCAATGCTATCTAAAAACATATCAGAAGAAGCTTTCTCTAGGATTTTCATGCTCCTTGTACTTTCCATTCTAATTGCACTGAATTCAAAGGGACTTCTAAGCACAAAATAGAAAAAACTACAGTGCGTTGGTCAATACTGAATCAGTTCCAAAATACAATTGGTGTCTCTTTACCCTGTCTTTCTTGGTTCATGAGATTGCCAAAATGCAGTCCAGTGTTGGGAAGAAGAGGTCAAAACCTAGCAGGAGGTTGCAAAGTACTATTAGTGGTAAGGATTTATTAGAATTTTAACTTCTTTTTCACTTTAGATCATGTCAAAGACAATTTTTAACCTGACTTTTCATTTCCTTCCATATTTTTTGGCACACTTTGTCAGATTGCACATTTTGAATTCTTGATCACTTCTGACTACAAGATTTCAACCAGTACGTTCCCAAGACTTCCTTTGTGGTCAGCAACAATGCTCAGATCATTCATCGCTCTAGACACAAAGCCTGGAGTCAATATTGAGTTTGGGAGGCTTGAAGTAAGTACAAAAGAGACAAATATCAAGATTAACTTTAATTTTAGTAGTACTTTTTTGCTCATGAAATTTACTCAGCTGAAAATCCACTTTCATATTTTTCCTCCAAACAAAAACAGATGAAGCACATAACAGCAACTCCATTCGCTGATTCTATCATTGAGCCACCTATGCAATTACCTGAATCAATTTTGCACTACATCAACAACAAACTGCCATCGATTCACAACATACAGGTTTGCAAATCTAATTCAGAAGCAAGAATACTTGTCTTTTACTTACAAAGTAGTAGGCTCATCTATATTATTTATTCTTGCTTCGAGCTAACTTTATTCTTTCTCAATTCTCATTTTCTTCAAATCAGGAAAGGATTAAGCTTCAGAGTTCCAGTCAGAAATTTTGGCAGACAGTTTTAACAAACTCTATTCCAACGCTGCAATCTTATGTTGACGATGTTCTGAGTTGTTTACCCTCAAGTTCTCCTTCTAAAGATGAACCTCAATATCAACCTTCTTCAGTTACAGCTCTTTCAGGAGTGCACTTGGGTAATGTTGTATCTAATGTTGATTCAACTCGTTCCCTGATACCCATTAGTGCAATGCAGAAACATCCGCACTTGGACTCATTCATGTATTCAACTAATTTCTTGGATTTTCCTGGCCCTCATTCATATCCTCCAAGCTTTGATTCAGAAAATACTCAAGATCTAATTGATTCAATTATTCTAAAATTCTCTGAATGCGTGCTTATTGATGAGCAAATAAATTTCGCTCCTCCAATATCTATTGGATCTCCAAGTTCCACAGATTTAGCGCTTCTAGAAGTTTTCAGCAGAGATGAAATTAATGAAAACTTTACCTATACAGTCATTTCTCCTAAAGAAGGTAATACAAACTTTTTATACAATAAAGCTTTTGTTCTGTCCACTTTTTCTTTATTTTGCAGTCCATACATAATTTCCTTCATATTTAAACTACTTACAATATCTCCAGTTCTTTCTTATTATTAGTCAATAAATTTTCATTTTTCTGTGTTTATTCGTTGTATAAATACCAGTTGTCCTGGATTCGCTTAGAAACAAACCAACATGGGAAGACTTGAATTCAACAGAAAATCGTAATTCGAGACAAGAGAAATTTAGCTCTACTCATTGGAAATTTATCTCATCTGATTCATCTGCCACAGGTACTTTCAATTTATTTTTCTTCTTCCATAATTTTGATTTTCTCTTCCATTTTATATTTTAATGTTCATACTAACATAAAAAAATTTCATCTTGTCTTAATGCCAGGAGACTCTTTCTATTGTGCACCACAGCGAGTCGAACTAGAAGAATTACAAGACAAGTCAATTCTCATTGATTAACATCCGTACCACCAAACACTTGAAAAAAATGTGAAACCAATCTTCCATCTAGTCAAGTGTCTCAACCAGCAACTCCACCTAATTCTTTCCCAGCAAACTACACTGAAGATGACATACCAAGTTTCAATGCAATAACCGATGCACTACAAGATACAGTCCCACCCTGTATGACTTCTTATCAAATAAGCTCCTACTCTCATCTGGGTTCTTCGTCCAAACTGGTCAAATCTGGGTTCTTCAATGCTAATACTCCATTCCTGTATAGCAATAGTCCACTAAGGCCTTTCAAGATTAACTCTCCGCAGCCTGAAATTTCTTTCAGAACTCCACTTAACGATCCAGCGTTGCTCAAACTCATGGAAGAATTTGA
This sequence comes from Triticum aestivum, assembly GCF_018294505.1. NCBI lineage: Eukaryota > Viridiplantae > Streptophyta > Magnoliopsida > Poales > Poaceae > Triticum > Triticum aestivum. The sequence continues at coordinate 417,646,081 of NC_057797.1, read as the reverse complement.
AGCTAAATCCAAAAGGAATCAGATAGAGGCAGGAAAGAAGCAGTTTCAAAACTTCTCTTCTGCAAAAATTGTTCAGCAACCCAACTATTTGCAGTTCCAACAAGTTATCTTCTCAACACCAGTGCAAATAGAATTCTACAAGACAATGACTGCAGCTCTTCCAGTTCTGGATTCAAGGTTATTTTTATCCAAACTCGATTCCTTTTAGCTGTACAAATCAGTCATAGTTTTCATCAAACTCTACCATACAAACCATTTATTCGTTCTCACATTATTTTTTTACTAACTTCTAGTTGAAAGTTTCTAACGTTAATTCCAAAACAACAGCCAAAGAATATTCCAAGTGAATGAAGTATGGGTTGACCAGAAAACCTTAACTATTTCCTTAAGACCTGGTTGCTGGATGAATCCGCACTCTTTGGATTGTTACTCAAAGATGCTCAATACTGACCAACTAATCCGCGGTAGGCAAGGCCTAATACCAAATACTGATGTTATTAGGCACATTGTGCAAAGAGAAGATATGGTATGATACATTTAATTCTTTTTCTTTCTCTGTCTTCGAATGTTTTTCTGTGGTAATATCTGCTAGTTTTACCAACCAAAATTTTTTCTGCTTTTATCAGGCAATACTCATGAGGCCTATGCTTGATCATTCAGACCCAATATGCAGAGACATTTTAAGTGAAGCAAGAGTTGGCTTCAGATTGGAAATAGCAAATTTTGTTAGTACCTTTTCTTTTAAACAAAATTTCTCTTACTGAGTTCTTCAAATGGAAAATTGTGACAAGAACTAACCTACTATGAATTTTCACAGGTCCACTTGCCTTGCTTCAATGATAAGCAATGGATTCTAATAACAGCAAACCTACAGAGTGGAAGATTTTTTGATATTATGAATCCTGATGGGACTGGACAAGACAGATTCACAACTATAATAAGCACTGTCTGTTACAATTTCAAGTCACTGTTTGCACTCACCTACCCTAACTGCAATGCATTCAGCATCAAAGACTTTGACTACAGATTCATTGTAGTTCCTAGGACTCATTTCAGGTTAATCAGTTTGACTTCTTACATCATTACCAGTTTTCCCTCCATTTCATCCACATCACGATAACATAAATTTTGAAGTTAAGGATTATTATGTTATTTTATCTGGATTTTTTATTCTAACATGCTAGTTAACCTGATTTCATTAATGCAGGTACGACACATGTGTTTTACTTCTTCAAATACTAAAAACATATCGTGGCATGGGAGTTCTTGGATTCTCTACTGTAAGAGTTTCTTATCTTCGAAACAACATATTCTAATTGCAATTCTTTCATCTCATAGAAGAAAAAATATTCAGATGATAATCACAACTGTGCAAAACAGGTTGATCTCCAAGCTATGCGCGAAATATTTTTGTATGAGATTGCAACCTACCAAAACAGCGAGGTCCAACTACCAGTCGTGAGATCATTTCTTCAAAACCACGTAAGTTATAAACACCTCCTTCAATTTTCATACTTCTCTTAAAGCAACTTTGTTACTAAGGGAAGTATAAACCAAAAATTCAATCAATCTGTTTCTGCTTTTATTCTTCAGGGTTTCCGGTCTTTCAAATAAAAGGAGTTCGCACAATCAATAGACTGAACAGCTGAAAGGTACACTCTAAAAGAAGTGTGTTTTTGAAAACTAGTACACTTTTTTCACATGATCAAGTCCATATTCAGATGTATATTTTATATTAAGAAACTAAACATATTCTGTTTTTGAATTTTTCAGGACCACTTGAAGGTGTAAAATGGATGAGATCATATTTTCGGCGAGCTTCACATTTCAATATCGAAACAAGGGTCAACACCAGCCATTCTAACTTGTTTCTGGCTTCCACTAGTGTAGTTGTTCTAAGTAATACACCCCCTGCCAGTATGATTTTACCTATGGAGAGCTATCGGTTTTTTTTAATTCAGTTGTACTAATTAGAATAAAATTTCCTTTCAAACCAATAAACTAGTGCAAGCCACTACCAAATTCTGAAATAATTCATTCAGCAGCTACTCTGTGATTTTATGGAGATTTTTTATTGTTATGGAAATTCATACCATTTTTTGGTTCACGCATTTTCTCCTACCGAACATAATCTTATAGAAATTTCCAGTTCAAAGTATATTGACGAAATAGTAGAAGGAACCCATGAACTAGCGCTGAAACAGTCCAAACAGAACAAACAGTGAACTAGTGCTGAAACAGTGCAAACACGCTAGAATTTGGGCCGAACAAAGAATCAGCCCAACATTCTACTTCTGCAGGCGCCAGTTATGCTAATCGGCGCAGAAGGCACCGACTAGGAGCACCCGTCGTTTCGTTCGGACAACTTCCACAACTCCCACGACCCTGTGTCACGACTGATGACCGATGCCGGAGGGAGGATCCATGGGGACCGCGCCTAGGTTCAGGGCGGGTCTGCCTCACATGGGGCCGAGGCGCCCGACGAGGTTGTCTTCTGGCGATTCCACGATGTCGTGCCCGAGCCAGCGGATCATCCGCTGTCAATTTGACTCTGTCGATTTAGTAATTGAATCACGATTACAAGAGGCCATTAATGGCCATGGATGTGAGAGGCCGACGGATAATTGCAGGTCAGTTACATTGTCAATTCACGCTCGTCCTTTACTCCCGCATCCATATAATCTCCACTATCTATCTTCTCCTTGCCCATTCCGCTCCTCAGTTCCGCAACAACTATGGTTGACGCTCAGGTTGCTGATTCGTCTTCCTTCTTTAGCGAATGGTCTCTCCTTCCTACTTCCATCCTACCCCCAATTCTGCATCGAGTTAAAGATTTTTATTTATTTATTTATGATGTTCTTTGTGCTTTCAAATAAACGCAGGTTCTCTGATCTCGATCGATTGGATCTCGGTTTCACGGTTGGCTGATTCTGCTGCATTGAAAGGCGAGGCACTGCTTTCACCATAATGATTTCTTGCATGAGAATAATACATGCTTAAATGCAGCATCTTCCAATTGTTCAAAGTGCTAATAGTTACAACCTGAGATTACTTGCTCGGGTCCTTCTTTCAGAAAGTACAGAGATGACTTCAGAGTAACCATGTTCTTTTCAGCTTTTCTATTCTACATAAACAACTTGAGGACGGTATGGATCAGGGTCTTCTGTTTGAAGGTATTTTCCTTCACATGTTTCAATTTTGAAGCCCTATTTGGGCATGCCTCACTTTCTGGGAATGCAATGGTAAAGTTATGGTATTTTTCTAAGTGTAGTTATAGTGTGAGATTATTTGTTTGGGTTCCAAAATCTTGCACGAAGTGCAGAGTTGGCTTAGATTAACCATGTTCTTTTGAGCTTTTCTATTCTAAATAAACGACATGAGGACGGTGAGGATCAATTCATATTTGTCCTGCTTTTGAAGTCCCTCTGTATTGGGGAATGCCTTGCTTTCTAGGAATGCAAAGGTGAAGGTACGATACTTTTTCTTAATTCTTATTTGGTGACTGTATTTTGATTGCTTGTAGCGAGTGATTTTCAATATTTAATTACTCATCAGAACTGAAGTATAAGCCCAGCGTTGCTGAAAAAGGGTTCCCCCCTGCTTTGTATTCCAAAGCAACCAACACCGAGTACAGGTAACGCTGTGGCGAGCAGCACAACACACCAAGAGAAAAAGAAGAAGAAACAAATGCCAACGACGGCAGCTTGGCAAAGCGCGGATGACCCGCCACCGCGGTGCCCACCGGAAACAAAACACCACATACCGAGGCTCCGATCCGCCGCATACCAAGCAGCACCTCCAAGAAGGGATGCGACGCCGATGACGCTGCTGCCCAGACGAGTCCTCAGGTTTCCCCGGGCAGGCAGAGCGAGGTGGGGTGGATACCACCGACACCCTCCAGGGAGGAATGGTGGCACTCGCAGGTGTCACCGTGTCGGGGCCGAAGCCGGCAGGGATTTCTCCCGCATTCCAGCCCCAACCGCCCAACCGAACTGAACCGACCGCCCAACCATCGCCCATCACCATGCGCCAATGCAGTAGCGCCGCCACCCACGCCTCCTCACTACGAACACCACCACGAGGCCAAGAGGACCGGAGAGAAGCTCACCACGACGGGAGCAACAACATCGACACCAAGTGGGAGGGAACCACCTCCACCGCCGTCGTGCGGGAGGCCCGTGCCTCCGGCACTGTCGTGGTAGCCGTCCGGACGCGGCAGCGGGGCATGTCGGGCCACCCCTGGCCCAGCCAGGCCCAAAGAGGGCCCGTTAAGCTCCGTCGGCCGCGATGCAGCAGACCAGTGTCGTCGCCGCCGGCACCCAGCCACGCATCGCATCTCCGCAGCCTCCCAGAAGCCACATCGGATCCATCCCCGCCGCCAGCCCGCCCTGGCCTAGATGGGGCCTGCAGGGCCCAGATCTGGGCCGAGCGGACGATGCTAGATCCCGCCGCCAACCAGTAGCTCGCCTGTATGCGCCACGGAGCCCCGCCGCCACGCCAGACCACCGCCGCCTAGATGCACCCCCCGAAGCCGCTCCGCCCGCGCCGGAGAGCGACCGGGAGGGAAAGGGCCAGGAGGCCGCCGCCACCAGCAGCCCCAGGGCCAAGCCGGCCGCGGGCGCCGGCGACGGCGGCGAGAAGGAAGAAGGAAGGGGGGAGCCTGGAGGGAGGAGGCCCGATGCGCGGCCGGTCGCCCGTGGGGGAATGGAAAAGCTATAGAGCAAAGCACCTATTAATGGTATTTATGTTGGCAAATGCTATAGAACAAAGTCTCGGCAGCATGCATATAATACGTAGCCAGGATAGTCATTTGTCTTACCTAGCTACCTCTCCCTTATTTTTTTAACATTTATCGGGCCTTGGATATTCTAAATGTGTCATGTATATTCTTTTTCATTCTTCAATAAACTGTGAAGTGGAATCCGTAATTGAATTCTTCTTGTACCCACATGTATGTGTTAGGATCTTCCATCTATACTCTCCTTTATCATATTTGTTTCATGTTAGATGGCCCTGGAAAGGGTTATCAATTCACTTATCGAGAAAGAATCTAATTCAATTTGAGGCAATGATTTCAGTTTGAGTGATTTGTTGTCTGTGAGTATAATGTTCCAACACCCACATCTTCCAATTGTTGAGAGTGTTAATGGTCAAATTGTGAGATTATTTTCGTATGGAAGCACTAAATAGGCAGTTGTTCATGCACTAAGTTTCTACATTATTTGTGTCCCTCACTTCATGACCTGCTCCAGTATTGTTTGACAAAGTGCAGAGTGCGCTAAGTAGCCATGTTATTTTTGTTAATCCAATTACAGTGCTATATACGTCAAGCTCTCAAATTCATATATGGCACACTAGAAAAATGCAAAAGGTAGCTATTATGTCTGTTACTTAGTAACCTCTACTTTCATTTCTGATCTATCATGGCACATTTAATAGCATAAAAATCTATATATTTCATTCAACAATCTTGACTCGTGATCATGCAAGTGTCGTTCAGCAAAAGACTGCAGTTAATATATTGATCTAAAAAGGAGATGACGTTGACCAAAAGTTAAAGATTCAAACAAAAAGACGTGCTTTATAGTGATGAAATTTAGGAGATTTATTGTCTTGTTTCTTGAATGAGACGGAATTTATAAGCCAAATATTTTAATGCTATTACGTGAAAATATGAAGTCATCATGTTTTAGTTTTCATCCCTTTTAAGTTGTTCCTATATGTTGGAATATGTTTTCTAACCAGCGTAATTCCGGTTGACTGAAGACACCAAACCTTTTTTTTGCAGGTAGACCACTTGTATTAAGCAATCACAACAGTATACAATCAACAGGATTCAACTCAATGACACCTGGGGGATCAGAGCACAATCAACTTATATTTCTACTTTCTAAGCAAGCAGAGTTTGCCAGAAAGTTGCTAACTTTATTTTGGGAGCGCCTAACATGAGTAATACTAATTATACGAAGACTCAAGAGGTGCTTTATTTCTTTCACCAAAAAGGAATACACCGATCTATCCATGTCGCTGGTTTGAATCATATTTGTAACTTAAGAGAGACCACTTCAATCAGCACGGGAAGGTCACTCCTCTGAAGGCCAATGATAAGCCCTGCCTACAAGCACATAAGTCTGATTCTAAATCATCCTGGTAGGAGAAAAGTTCTATGCAAGAAGGAAAAAAATAGGTCCGGTGTCATCTCATAACACCATGCCAGCTCCAGCTCTTCCATCTGAAGATAGCGATCCATCAGAATTAATTTTCACCCAACCCGAAGGGGGGTAGATCAACAACCAGCCTAACTCTATAAAAAGTAGGATATGTTATGATTGTCTGACAGTTGTGTTGTATATTGGGATTAATTGAATGTGCTTTGCTTTATGCTATTAATTAGGATGTAAGTCATACCATGTGGCAACCTGCTAAGAGCAAGGCATTTTAATTCCAACTGTTCATTTATACGGTTTAAATATGTCTACCTTTTGTTTTCGAGATGGGCTTGAGCAAGATGGGCACCTCATGCATATCACCCATGAAATATTGGGTAACTATACAAACATGATTTGCAGAAAGTTTATACACATTTAACTTAAATGTTTCATGTAAGAAAATTCCTACCATTCTATAGAAAAAATAGAAGGGCGCTGCAACGTGCGCCATCATGGTCTAGTTCATCTTAAAATTACTAGATGACCCGGTGCGCCAAATGGCGCAGAGACCCATTTGAAATCATGTTCGTGTTGAGAAATATTTGCCTTTTTTAGTAATTTTATGTTTGATCAAGGATAGAGAACATGTCAAACCCAAAGTCTTTTGAACGTGTATTTGGACAATGTGCCATTTGGCTCTATGTTACTCAAGTAAGGTGCAAGGTCCAAATTCGAGCATCAAGGGTAAATGATTCTAAACCTTTTGTAACACAAACATTTGCATTTGTTAGTAACTTTGAGTTTTAGCACTGAGGGTAATAATTCTAAACCTTTTATATGAAAAATTAAGGAATACCTATGTTGAAACTATATACCATGTGAAGCTAATTCAAACTGTGCAAGTTGAAATATTTAGAGACTGATCATAAAATTGCCGGCTCCACTCTACTGCAACGCGAGGGCCGGCTTGCTGCACCTTCCCCACATAATTGTCCAGAAGATGACCCGTTGCGCCAATGGCGCAAAGGCCGAGTGCAAGCCATGTATTGAAAGAATATGTATACACAAAATGAAACATATGAAAATACATACGAATTGATGATAGATAGATGGTTCGTGATGATACATGTTTTCCAAGACGCAAAAAACTGATCCAAACCAAGAGTTATTTACAAACAATTTTTTAAAATAGTTTGGCATGTCTAAGTCATACTCCATGCTATATCTTAGAGTCATGTGTTCTTTACAAACTCTAGTAAAAGATTAATGAATTTCAGAATTTCATATCACCGGCTTACAGTTCAAACCCAAACTCGGGGCATATTTGAATTCAAATCTGAAAAAGGACAGTCAAATACTCCTGAAAAGTCTTGGACATTTTCACAGAGTTATATTATGTAAGTAGAAGCATATGTGAAATTTTCCAAGATATTTCTGATTTGTTTTGAGCATTGAAATTAATCCTGAGTAGATTATGATGGAGTAGAGGAGGAAGAGATATTCCAGCCATTTTAATTTTTTTTAATTTTTTTATTTTTCTTTCAACCTTTTGCGAACCCACCAGTCAGGCTGGCAGCGCCAGCTCGTGGACATGCGCCCGCAACTCCGTGCCCCTTCAAGTTTTACCCCTACTCCACTCCACTACCTCCCTCCTGAATCCATTTCCTCTTACTCCTGAATCCTCCTAGTCGAGCTCGTCGGGGACGCCGCTACTCACCACTGCAACTCCAGCCGTAGGAATGGGTGGGATCCACCAGCCCTTTGTCCGGCTCGACGTCCACGCCCCGGGGTCCAACATGCAGGCCCGCTGGACGCCGCCGTGAATCGCCTCATTTTTCAGTGAGTCCTTGATCCTAGGTAGTTTCCCTAACTCTGTTCAGCTCCGATCGTCGTTCTGATTCGATTCTTGGACACCGAGCATGCATCAAACTTTTGGACCGAGGCCGCCTTCCTCTAGTCCGTCAATTGTCGCTGCAACGCCGCTCGTGTCTCCTCTGAACCAAGGATTCAAACTCGCGGGTCTCTCCTACTTCTTCCTCGACACTGACTGCCATTGCTGCCGTCTTGAATTCACCATCATCCGTCCCCGTGTCGTCCGAACTCTCCACGAACAACAGGGTGAGAAGCCGCCACTGCCTTCTTGTGCCTTCTTTTCTTTGTCAACGTCGTTTTTTCTCATTCTGGTCGTCGTTGGAGATGGTTGTGGCGATGCCTCCTGAGACCATTTTTGTCCGGGCCAACATGGTTAGGCCAAGAGCTTGTTGCTGCTCGCTTTTGCTGCTTACTCTTGGTTGCCGCTGCTACTTCAGCTGTGACCAGTTGCGCCAATGGCGCAAAGGGCGAGAGTGAAGCATGTTTTTAAACCATGAAAATTAGAATCTTCAGAGACCGATCATTAAATAATTGAACCATAAGGAAATAGATATTTAGGTAAGATGTTAAAAAATGGCATTATATATTACATTCAAGGTAGTTTCAAAGGCCAAAAGAAAGGCTTGAGATCAGTTCATGATAAGCAAAGCTACATAGACATAAATGCATCATATAAATTGTTTTGGTCACCAAGCTGATGGTAATTAAGACATGTAGTCAATTAGAGCGCATGCATCATATAGAATCATCTCTATGAATCATGTCTACGAAAAACTATCTATATGATAAGGCAGAATCAACCTCTTCGTTTGCCAACCAATCTTCAACCTCTTCCAGTTTCCGGTAGACATAGATGGATATTGATTTCTTTGCAAGTCCATTGCTTAGTTGGCACTGAGATGGATAGAACTAAACAGTCGCCTCGACACAAACGGTCCTTGCCTTGTGTGTTGAGTAAATTGCGTTTGGAAGGCCAAACACTTTTGATGAGATCCTAACTTTTTGCAGACTGGTAACAATAAATGTATGTCATATATGTTTGAAAACAGTTTTCACGCATGTATAACAAAGAGTGCCAGAACTCACAAAATAAAACCTCATGAAACATTGAGAAACCTAATACAGTAAGGTAGATGCCAAGTGCAATGATACAGCTATCCTACCAACAATGATCTTTTGGCAAGGTAAGCACATCCGAAATCTCTGCCCTTGCATGTATGCCATATGGACCAACAAAAGCAAAGATATTCCAAACATAATAACTATATGGGCTGTTCCAGCAGCTTTTACAGGCCTGTGGAAGTCTACCATGCAAGCATTATCTGACAATGACACTGCTTATACATACGTTCACACCCTCTGAAGACCACAATCAGACTAAGAACATGCCTACATAAGCTGTGAGGCTGCCTATATATACGTGAATTTCTGTAAACCAATCTAAATAAGTTTCCTGAATAAAAGAGTGAGGTGTTGGGGACATTCAGTTTTAATTCAAATCTGAAGCAAAAATAAGAATAAATTATGGAAGCGTATAACATGAAGCAACAAGTATACTCTGAGATAGATAAATAACAAAGTGTTGATGTACAGCGCATTGTAGTGCAGACTTACCATTGGAGTAGGAAAATTCAGATACAGAATCGATTGATTTGTGGTACAAGGTAAGCACTCGGCCAACGGAAATGGCCAAAATACAGTGTGTGGTTTTCATAGTACCAAGTATCCAAGAGATCGAGACCACTTGCCAGAGTGGACCAGTTCAATCGTGTGGAGCTCCAACCATGGGGTCTATCTTAAGGACAAAGTCGACCCAAACCACATGAACTCAAGGAAAGGAGCTCAAGTTTATAACACTTGTTGAAACCAACCTTCAGGTAGAAACCAACCTTCAAGGTCTTGATTGTTCAACATAATTTGTGTGTCCGGGAGACAACAAGTTCCTCCCCGCGGCAATGTACGCGGTCATTACCATAGCTCCCACCAATTCTGCATTCACCAATACCCTGCAAAATAAAATAAGATCAATATACAACCCTGTAAATTGTCTCCCACTGGTTATTTCTTCCCCTTTTTTCAGGCCATCTTTAGAATTGAAGTGCACTTAACCATCAGTGTCGTTTACGGAAGACCGAAGAGAAAACAATGAACTCACAAATCGGTCGGTGTGCTGAATTATAAAGCCATCTGACCTTTTCTAATTCTAGATGCTTTAACTTAAATAACTTGTACCAAAAGATTTGAGTTTTACACATAGTGTGATCCTTAGCAACTGAATAGCAGATAAGGCAGCGGAAGCATTACTCGAACAGAGCTCTGTTGGCATGTAGTCAAAATGCAATAACAAAACATGCGCCACTAACACTGACCAGAAGACTGTAAAATAGCATAAAGTTGGAACTCGATGACCATGTACCTTGCCTATTTATTTTCTGCCCCTATGAACTCTTCTCAGCAAGCTTGGGCAAGGGCAGATCAAGTTTGGGCTCCTCTGCAGACCCAAAAGTACAACACAAGCTATTTGTTAAGCAAAATCACAAACCCGCACAAAGTCAACCAATTTATACGTCTTTGCCAAAATAGTCATATGATGCATAGGAGCTTCCTTATCCTCAGAAATGAAAATAAACAAATATATTATCATATTGCAAGAAAAAAATATTAGAATCAGGCACAATGGAAGAGCAGAATATAAGAGGGGAATATAACCTGCTTCAGAAAAAATATCTCATGCATAAGAATGGATACAGATCTTGTGTTTTTTCCTCAAGGATCTTATAGAAGTCAAACCATCAAGTTTGGTGAGTAATACAAAGCGGGTAACATTGAGTAAACAAGATCCTGGAAAGGAGCGCTCATAGAAGCATGTTACTACATAACCAGTGGGGGCATCAGGGTTGTAGTACGTTGTAGTCAAGATAGTCAGCGGAGTTGACGAAGTCCAACTATCTAATTAGAAGGCACAGAAGGACTGCACGCTAATTTGTATCTCCAATTAAGCAAAGTTTAATTCCACAACCAGGAAACATGTATCTGACTTCAACCAAGCATGTCCAACTCTAATCAGGAACCATGGGAGGCAAACATAGAACTGTACACTAACTCCCATGGCTCAAACGATTAGCAACAAAAAAGAAAATCTCAAGATCCGTTGTACGAACAAAAGAATGAACTAAATATAGCAAGAAGAAGAAGAGAGACAACCTGAGAAAAATTACAGGAGCAACACACACTCCTGAAACCAGATGGAACAAGCCTTGCAATCCCCAGAACCACACCAATAGAGAACCCACCTGTAACATTAGCATAGGAAACAAGAATCTTTTAAAATCGAGAAGCAACAAAAGGGAAAAGGAAGAACAAAACCGCACAAATCCTTCCCGCTCTTGCCGACCTCGTCCCTCTCCCATGCCGGTCCACCCCACTGTGACGGGACCGCTGTCCCCGCTGCTTCTTGTCCACGTCGACGACCTAATCGTAGCACCCGCCTCGCTGCTCCTTCCCTTCTCCTCAACCTCAGTGGTGAAGACCTCGCTGGCCTGGTCCCGATCTGCGGGGGCGCCGATGGGTGGGGGGGGGGGGGGGGGGGGGAGGGGAAGCGGGGGCAAAGGGGAGGCGGCGGCGCGGGGGAAGAGCATCCGGGGAGGGGAGGCCGGACGGCGCGGAGGGGAGGGGGGAGAGTGTCGTGGGGCTCGAGGACGGGAAAGGACTGGTCCTAGTGCGCTACGTTTTCGCGTGAGGATTGGTCCTGTGTCTCCACGCCGCTTCTTTGGTCCAGCCCATCTACCCAGTACACTGAACTGTGGGCTTAAACGGTAAACTGGGACCACCGGCACAGAAGGGTAGAGATCGGCCGAGTAGAAAAACAAGAATCCATCCCCTCATGTGGCCCTTAACCAATCACAAGCTGCCCATCGCTAGCCATTCGTTCACCAGTCTCCAAATATACCCGCTCTCTGCCTGCTGACCATACAGGCTCGCGACCCCACTCGTCATCCTCTTGTAGAACTGCCTTGAACGTGAAGAAAAGCTGACGGTTGACCAGCTGCCACCAGCCAAAAAGACACTGTGGTAAACTCATCCAGCGGTCAAAAACGCCTCGCGAGCGCAATGCCTCTGGAATGGCGGGTAACACAGCAGTGTTTATATGTTAGATGTTGATATCCCGGAGGGCATGGCACCTTATGAATAATGTTGTACACGAGGACGACAAAGGTTTGTGACAGTATCCAAAAACTTCCTAATCAAATACATAGTGGAAATTCACTAGGCACTAGCACCGGAGGGTAGTGTTCAAGATATCTTCTGATACTCCGATAAATCGGACGATTTATCTTTTACCAGCGTCTGGCCACTAAGATAAATCGGCCGATAAATAAGCCGATATGGCGATAAATCGGCTGATATGTCGATAAACTGACCGATTTATCCTTTATCATGGGTCGACCGATAAGTTCCATTCCCATGCAGAATTCCTATGCATGTTGCAGGTCATTGATGACAATCAGTGGTTGCCACAGAAATTAGGAGCCTGGAAGCTAAGGGTATGTTTGGATGACAGCTGAGTGTTGCCATACCAATATTTTAGCGTCGACCACCAGCCTAGGAGGGCCTTTGGATTGGTGCCAGCGTTTTCTTACCCTTCCAATGTTTTGGTCACTAGTACACCTCCTCTTTACTTTTTGTGCCCATGCTTTGGCTTGGCAGGGGCGACAGAATTCTACGGCAAAAAAATGGCACGCCCTCAATTTGGCATCCACAACTATTAGAGAAATAGTTAAGATAAATCTAATCATAGCATTAAGCAATTGGATACAAAACAGCCCCTTATGGAATAATTCACTAACTAGGGTTTAGGTTTCTATCACTCCCGCAACCCATCATCTACAAACTAATTTCACAAGCTTTCTCCTAGGCCCAAAGATGATGAAGTGTTATGTAGTCGACGTTCACACCACTAGAGGAAGAACAACACAACATAATATCAAAACATTGAATAAGAATCAACTTCACATGATTACTATTATAACAAGACTTCTCTCATGCCCTCAAGAACTAATGAAACTACTCACAACTCATCATATGGATCATGATCAGTGGGTATAAACATATGATTAACAATAAGAACACAACAATTTTTCACTAATTAAACCAACTAACCTCAACTACAAGATATAATCAACACTACAGGCACTCCCGGGGTACCAATCCGAGGTTAGATACAAAGATTAAGCACAAGAGAAGAATTATGGTTTGGAGATGAGATGGTGCTAGTGAAGATAATGATGAAGATGATGATCCCCACGTTGAACGGAGTGTTAATGATGATGAAGACTTTCTCTTGTGTTGCATTTTCAGGTCAGATTTCCAACTGTTGGTAATTCCCATCTCTTTTTATATCTTGCATTTTAAAAGAGAAAAGACACTAGAATTGCATCATATTATGAAATATATCATTGAAATAGGGTATATTATAGTAAATATTAATGATGCAAATGAAGGAAATATGCCCCAGAGGCAATAATAAAGTTATTATTTATTTCCTTATATCATGATAAATGTTTATTATTCATGATAGAATTGTATTAACCGGAAACATGATACATGTGTGAATACATAGACAAACAGAGCGTCACTAGTATGCCTCTACTTGACTAGCTCGTTAATCAAAGATGGTTATGTTTCCTAGCCATAGACAAAGAGTTGTCATTTGATTAACGGGATCACATCATTAGGAGAATGATGTGATTGACTTGACCCATTCTGTTAGCTTAGCACTTGATCATTTAGTTTGTTGCTATTGCTTTCTTCATGACTTATACATGTTCCTATGACTATGAGATTATGCAACTCCCGTTTACGGGAGGAACACTTTGTGTGCTACCAAACGTCACAACGTAACTGGGTGATATAAAGGTGCTTTACAGGTGTCTCCAAAGGTACTTGTTGGGTTGACGTATTTCGAGATTAGGATTTGTGATACGTCCCCAACTTATCTATAATTTTTTATTGCTCCATGTTATATTTATCTTCTGTTTTGGACATTATTGGGCTTTATTATCCACTTTTATATTATTTTTGGGACTAACCTATTAACCGGAGGCCCAGCCCAGAATTGCTGTTTTCTTTGCCTATTTTAGGGTTTCGAAGAAAAGGAATATCAAACGGAGTCCAAACGAAATGAAACCTTTGGGAACGAGATTTTTGGAACGAACAAGTTCCAGGAGACTTGGAACCTACATCAAGCAACCAACAGGGAGGCCACGAGGTAGGGGGCGCGCCTACCCCCCCCCCCCCCGGCCCGCCCTCCACCCTCATGGGCCCCCTGTTGCTCCACCGACGCACTTCTTCCTCCTATATATACCTACGTACCCCCCAAATGATCAGATACGGAGCCAAAACCTTAATTCCACTGCCGCAACTTTCTGTATCCACGAGATCCCATCTTGGGGCCTGTTCCGGAGCTCCGCCGGAGGGGGCATCGATCACGGAGGGCTTCTACATCAACACCATAGCATCTCCGATGAAGTGTGAGTAGTTTACCTCAGACCTTCGGGTCCATAGTTATTAGCTAGATGGTTTCTTCTCTGTTTTTGGATCTCAATACAAAGTTCCCCCCTCTCTTGTGGAGACCTATTCGATGTAATCTTCTTTTGCGGTGTGTTTGTTGAGATCGATGAATTGTGGGTTTATGATCAAGTTTATCTATGAACAATATTTGAATATTCTCTGAATTCTTTTATGTATGATTGGTTATCTTTGCAAGTCTCTTCGAATTATCAGTTTGGTTTGGCCTACTAGATTGATCTTTCTTGCAATGGGAGAAGTGCTTAGCTTTGGGTTCAATCTTGCGGTGTCCTTTCCCAGTGACAGTAGGGGCAGCAAGGCATGTATTGTATTGTTGCCATCGAGGATAACAAGATGGGGTTTTCATCATATTGCATGAGTTTATCCCTCTACATCATGTCATCTTGCTTAAAGCATTACTCTGTTCTCTCGAACTTAATACTCTAGATGCATGCTGGATAGCGGTCGATGTGTGGAGTAATAGTAGTAGATGCTCAACAGTAATTTGTTCACCTACCGTAAAATACTTATGCTCTTGAGAGAAGCCACTAGTGAAACCTATGGCCCCCGGGTCTATCTTCATCATATTAATCTTCCAACACTTAGTTATTTCCTTTGCTTTTTTACTTTGCTTTTATTTTACTTTGCATCTTTATCATAAAAATACCAAAAATATTATCTTATCATATCTATCAGATCTCACTCTCGTAAGTGACTGTGTAGGGATTGACAACCCCTTATCGCGTTGGTTGCGAGGACTTATTTGTTTTGTGTAGGTGCGAGGGACTCGCGCGTAGCCTCCTACTGGATTGATACCTTGGTTCTCAAAAAATGAGGGAAATACTTACGCTCCTTTGCTGCACCACCCTTTCCTCTGTAAGGGAAAACCAACGCAAGTGCTCAAGAGGTAGCAAGAAGGATTTCTGGCGCTGTTGCCAGGGAGGTCTACGCAAAAGTCAACATACCAAGTACCCATCACAAACCCTTATCTCCCGCATTACATTATTTGCCATTTGCCTCTCGTTTTCCTCTCCCCCACTTCACCCTTTCCGTTTTATCCGCCCTCTCTCTCTCTCTATCCTCCCTGTCTTTCTCTATTTGCCTCTTTTGCCCGTTCCTCATTTGCTTGTGTGTTAGATTGCTTGTTTGTCACGATGGCTCTTCCCCGATTTGGTGATCTTCACCTTAAAAGGTTAGAAGAAATTGAAAGCAACATTAGGAGTTTTATGGTCTTGCAATTTGAGCATAATAGTTTCTTTAGAAACGAGCTTAAGGAACAAAAAAGCTTTATGAGTTATATGAATAAAGAGCTCGATGATATGCCTAAAGAATTTGATGGTTTGAGATCCCAAATTGCTTGTCTTGAGAAGTTAATAGCCAAAGTTTCGGATAAGCAGGCTACCTTAGTTAATAAGATGGCCGCTAAGCCGAAAGACCATGATAATAAAGATGAAGATCTAAAAGTTATTGATGTGCCCATATTAAATCTTTGTTTTGCAATATGAATCTTGATAATGATGGGACTGAATATGATCCACCTTTACCTAGGAGGCATTCCAAAAATTTGGAGTTTTTAGATCTTGATGCTAAATTTGATAAAAGTGGGATTGAAGAGATCAAAACTCTAGATGTTAATGAACCTAATATTTTGGATTTCAAGGAATTTAATTATGATAGCTGCTCTTTGATAGATTGTATTTCCTTGTTGCAATCCGTGCTAAATTCCCCTCATGCTTATAGTCAAAATAAAGCTTTTACCAAACATATCGTTGATGCTTTGATGCAATCTTATGAAGAAAAACTTGAGTTGGAAGTTTCTATCTCTAGAAAACTTTATGATGAGTGGGAACCAACTATTAAAATTAAAGATCATGAATGCTATGCTTTGTGTGATTTGGGTGCTAGTGTTTCCACGGTTCCAAAGACTTTGTGTGATTTGTTAGGTTTCCGTGATTTTGATGATTGCTCTTTAAACTTGCACCTTGCGGATTCCACTATTAAGAAACCTATGGGAAGAATTAATGATGTTCTTATTGTTTCAAATAAGAATTATGTGCCCGTAGATTTTATCGTTCTTGATATAGATTGCAATCCTTCATGTCCTATTATTCTTGGTAGACCTTTCCTTAGAACGATTGGTGCAATTATTGATATGAAGGAAGTAAATATTAGATTCCAATTTCCGTTAAGGAAAGGCATGGATCACTTTCCTAGAAAGAAAATTAAATTACCTTATGAATCTATTATGAGAGCCGCTTATGGATTGCCTACCAAATATGGCAACACCTAGATCTATCCTTGCTTTTTATGCCTAGCTAGGGGCGTTAAACGATAGCGCTTGTTGGGAGGCAACCCAATTTTATTTTTATTCCTTGCTTTTTGCTCCTGTTTAGTAATAAATAATTTATCTAGCCTCTGTTTTGTTTGTGTTTTTTTGTGTTTAATTAGTGTTTGTGCCAAGTAGAACCGTTGGGAAGACTTGGGGAAAGTCTTGTTAATCTTGCTGTAAAAAACAGAAACTTTAGCGCTCACGAGAACTGCTGCCATTTTTATTTGGAAAGTGATATTTAGTTAACTATTTTTTCAGATGATTAATAGATAAATTCCTCACGTCAAGCAATTTATTTTAGAATTTTTGGGGTTCCAGATCTTGCGCTAGCTACAGATTACTACAGACTGTTCTGTTTTTGACAGATTCTGTTTTTCGTGTGTTGTTTGCTTATTTTGATGAATCTATGGCTAGTAAAATAGTTTATAAACCATAGAGAAGTTGGAATACAGTAGGTTTAACACAAATATAAATAAAGAATGAGTTCATTACAGTACCTTGAAGTGGCCTTTTGTTTTCTTTCGCTAACGGAGCTCACGAGATTTTCTACTTTAAGTTTTGTGTTGTGAAGTTTTCAAGTTTTGGGTAAAGATTTGATGGATTATGGAACAAGGAGTGGCAAGAGCCTAAGCTTGGGGATGCCCATGGCAAACCTAATATAATCTAAGGACACCTAAAAGCCAAAGCTTGGGGATGCCCCGGAAGGCATCCACTCTTTCGTCTACTTATATCGGTAACTTTACTTGGAGCTATATTTTTATTCACCACATGATATGTGTTTTGCTTGGAGCGTCTTGTATGATTTGAGTCTTTGCTTTTTATTTACCACAATCATCTTTGTTGTACACACCTTTTGAGAGAGACACACATGATTCGGAAATTATTACAATACTCTATGTGCTTCACTTATATCTTTTGAGTTATATAGTTTTGCTCTAGTACTTCACTTATATCTTTTAGAGCACGCTGGTGGATTTGTTTTATAGAAATTGTTGATCTCTCATGCTTCACTTATATTATTTTGAGAGTCTTAAATAGCATGGTAATTTGCTTAAATAATCCCAATATGCTAGGTATACAAGATTAATAATAAAAATCTCTTACGAGTGTGTTGAATACTGTGAGAAGTTTGATACTTGATAATTGTTTTGAGATATGAAGATGGTGATATTAGAGTCATGCTAGTTGAGTAGTTGTGAATTTGAGAGATACTTGTGTTAAAGTTTGTGATTCCCGAAGCATGCACGTATGGTGAACCATTATGTGATGAAGTCGGAGCATGATTTATTTATTGATTGTCTTCCTTATGAGTGGCGGTCGGGGATGAGCGATGGTATTTTCCTACCAATCTATCCCCCTAGGAGCATGCGCATAATACTTTGCTTTGATAACTTGTAGATTTTTGCAATAAGTATATGAGTTCTTTATGACTAATGTTGAGTCCATGGATCATACGCACTCTCACCCTTCCACCATTGCTAGCCTTTCTAATATCGTGCACCTTTCGCCGGTATCATACACCCACCATATACCTTCCTCAAAACAGCCACCATACCTACCTATCATGGCATTTCCATAGCCATTCCGAGATATATTGCCATGCAACTTTCCACCATTCTGTTTACTATGACACACTCCATCATTGTCATATTGCTTCGCATGATCATGTAGTTGACATTGTATTTGTGGCAAAGCCACCGTTCATAATTCTTTCATACATGTCACTCTTGATTCATTGCATATCCTGGTACATCGCTGGAGGCATTCACATAGAGTCATATTTTGTTCTAAGTATCGAGTTGTAATTCTTCGGTTGTAAGAAAATAAAAGTGTGATGATCATCATTATTAGAGCATTGTCCCAAGTGAGGAAAGGATGATGGAGACTATGATTCCCCCACAAGTCGGGATGAGACTCCGGACGAAAAAAAGAGGCCATAAAAAAGAGAGAAAAGGCCCAAATAAAAAAATATGAGAGAAAAAGAGAGAAGGGACAATGCTACTATCCTTTTACCACACTTGTGCTTCAAAGTCGCACCATGATCTTCACGATAGAGAGTCTCATTTGTTATCACATTCATATACTAGTGGGAATTTTTCATTATAGAACTTGGCTTGCATATTCCAATGATGGGCTTCCTCAAAATGCCCTAGGTCTTCGTGAGCAAGCAAGTTCGATGCACACCCACTTAGTTTCTTTTTGAGCTTTCATATACTTATAGCTCTAGTGCATCCGTTGCATGGCAATCCCTACTCACTCACATTGATATCTATTGATTGGCATCTCCATAGCCCGTTGATACGCCTAGTTGATGTGAGACTATCTTCTTCTTTTTGTCTCCTCCACAACCACCATTCTATTCCACCTAAAGTGCTATGTTCATGGCACACGCTCATGTATTGCGTGAAGATTGAAAAAGTTAGAAAATGTGAAAAGTATGAAACAATTGCTTGGCTTGTCATCGGGGTTGTGCATGATTTAAATACTTTGTGTGGTGAAGATAGAGCATAGCCAGACTATATGATTTTGTAGGGATAACTTTCTTTGGCCATGATATTTTGAAGAGACATAATTGCTTAGTTAGTATGCTTGAAATATTATTATTTCTATGTCAATATTAAACTTTTGTCTTGAATTTTTCAGATTTGAATATTCATACCACAATTAAGAAGAATTACATTGAAATTATGCCAAGTAGCATTCCACATCAAAAATTCTGTTTTTATCATATACCTACTCGAGGACGAGCAGGAATTAAGCTTGGGGATGCTTGATACGTCTCCAACGTATCTATAATTTTTGATTGCTCCATGCTATATTATCTTCTGTTTTGGACATTATTGGGCTTTATCATCCACTTATATATTATTTTTGGGACTAACCTATTAACCAGAGGCCCAGCCCAGAATTGTCGTTTTTGCCTATTTTAGGGTTTCGAAGAAAAGGAATATCAAACGGAGTCCAAACGGAATGAAACCTTCGGGAACGTGATTTTTGGAACGAACAAGATCTAGGAGACTTGGACCATACATCAACCAACCAACAGGGAGGCCACGAGGTAGGGGGCGCGCCTACCCCCCCCCCAGGCGCGCCCTCCACCCTCGTGGGCCCCCTGTTGCTCCACCGACGTACTTCTTCCTCCTATATATACCTACGTACCCCCAAACGATCAGATACGGAGCCAAAACCCTAATTCCACCGCCGCAACTTTCTGTATCCACGAGATCCCATCTTGGGGCTTGTTTCAGAGCTCCGCCGGAGGGGGCATCGATCACGGAGGGCTTCTACATCAACATCATAGCCTCTCCGATGAAGTGTGAGTAGTTTACCTCAGACCTTCAGGTCCATAGTTATTAGTTAGATGGCTTCTTCTCTCTTTTTGGATCTCAATACAAAGTTCTCCCCCTCTCTTGTGGATATCTATTCGATGTAATCTTCTTTTGCGGTGTGTTTGTTGGGACCGATGAATTGTGGGTTTATGATCAAGTTTATCTATGAACAATATTTGAATCTTCTCTGGATTCTTTTATGTATGATTGGTTATCTTTGCAAGTCTCTTCGAATTATCAGTTTGGTTTGGCCTACTAGATTGATCTTTCTTGCAATGGGAGAAGTGCTTAGCTTTGGGTTCAATCTTGCGGTGTCCTTTCCTAGTAACAGTAGGGGCAGCAAAGCACGTATTGTATTGTTGCCATCGAGGATGACAAGATGGGGTTTTCATCATATTGCATGAGTTTATCCATCTACATCATGTCATCTTGCTTAAAGCATTACTCTGTTCTCTCGAACTTAATACTCTAGATGCATGCTGGATAGCGGTCGATGTGTGGAGTAATAGTAGTAGATGCAGGCAGGAGTCGGTCTACATGTCTCGGACGTGATGCCTATATACATGATCATACCTAGATATTCTCATAACTATGCTCAATTCTGTCAATTGCTCAACATTAATTTGTTCACCTACCGTAAAATACTTATGCTCTTGAGAGAAGCCACTAGTGAAACCTATGGCCCCCGGGTCTGTCTTCATCATATTAATCTTCCAACACTTAGTTATTTCCTTTGCTTTTTTACTTTGCTTTCATTTTACTTTGCATCTTTATCATAAAAATACCAAAAATATTATCTTATCATATCTATCAGATCTCACTCTCGTAAGTGATCGTGTAGGGATTGACAACCCCTTATCACGTTGGTTGAGAGGATTTTTTTGTTTTGTGTAGGTGCGAGCGACTCGCGCATAGCCTCCTACTGGATTGATACCTTGGTTCTCAAAAACTGAGGGAAATACTTACTCTACTTTGCTACACCACCCTTTCCTCTTCAAGGAAAAACCAACACAAGTGCTCAAGAGGTAGCAATTTGTCACTCCGATTGTCGGAGAGGTATCTCTGGGCCCACTCGGTAATACACATCACTTAAGCCTTGCAAGCATTGCAACTAATGAGTTAGTTGCGGGATGATGTGTTACGGAACGAGTAAAGAGACTTGCCGGTAACGAGATTGAACTAGGTATTGAGATACCGACGATCGAATCTCGGGCAAGTAACATACCGATGACAAAAGGAACAACATATGTTGTTATGCGGTTTGACCGATAAAGATCTTCGTAGAATATGTAGGAGCCAATATGAGCATCCAGGTTCCGCCATTGGTTATTGACTGTAGACGTGTCTCGGTCATGTCTACATAGTTCTCAAACCCGTAGGGTCCGCACGCTTAAAGTTCGATGACGGTTATATTATGAGTTTATGGTTTTTGATGTACCGAAGGTAGTTCGGAGTCCCAGATATGATCACGGACATGACGAGGAGTCTCGAAATGTTCGAGGCGTAAAGATCGATATATTGGACGTCTATATTTGGATACCGGAATGGTTCCGGGTGAGATCGGGATAATACCGGAGCACCGGGAGGTTATCGGAACCCCCCGGGAGGTATATGGGCCTTAATGGGCTTTAGTGGAAAGGAGGGGAAAGGAGCAATGGAGGGGGCGCCCCCCTAAGCCCAATCTGAATTGGGAGGGCCCCCCCTTTCCTTCCTCCCTCCTTCCTCTTCCTTCCCTCTCCCTCTCCAAATAGGAAAAGGAGGAGTCCTACTCCCGGTGGGAGTAGGACTCCCCCCTTGGGCGCGCCTCCTCCCCTTGGCCGGCCCTCTCCTCCCCTCCTTTATATACGGAGGAGAGGGGCACCCCACAGACACAACAATTGATCTCTTGGATCTTTTAGCCGTGTGCGGTGCCCCTCTCCACCATAGTCCACCTCGATAGTATTGTAGCGGTGCTTAGGCGAAGCCCTGCGACAGAAGAACATCAACATTGTCACCACGCCGTCGTGCTGACGAAACTCTCCCTCAAAGCTCAGTTGGATCGGAGTTCGAGGGACGTCATCGAGTTGAAAGTGTGCAGAACTCGGAGGTGCCGTGTGTTTGGTACTTGATCGGTCGGATCGTGAAGACGTACGACTACATCAACCGTGTTGTGCTAACGCTTCCGCTTTCGGTCTACGAAGGTACGTGGACACACTCTCCCCTCTCGTTGCTATGCATCACCATGATCTTGCGTGTGTGTTGGAATTTTTTTGAAATTACTACGTTCCCCAACAATGGTATCAGAGCCTGGGTATATGCGTTGATGTTATATGCATGAGTAGAACACAAGTGAGTTGTGGGCGATACAAGTCATACTGCTTACCAGCATGGCATACTTTGGTTCGGCGGTATTGTTGGATGAAGCGGCTGGACCGACATTACGCGTACGCTTACGCGAGACTGGTTCTACCGACGTGCTTTGCACACAGTGTTGGGGAACGTAGTAATTTCAAAAATTTCCTACGCACATGCAACATCATGGTGATGCATAGCAACGAGAGGGGAGAGTGTTGTCCACGTACCCTTGTAGACTGAAAGCGGAAGCGTTAGCACAACGTGGTTGATGTAGTCGTACGTCTTCACAATCCGACCGATCAAGTACCGAACACACGGCACTTCCGAGTTCTGCACCCGTTCAACTCGATGACGTCCCTCGAACTCCGATCTAGCCGAGTGTTGAGGGAGAGTTTCGTCAGCACGACGGCATGGTGACGATGATGATGTTCTACCGACGCAGGGCTTCGCCTAAGCACCGCTACGATATGACCGAGGTGGATTATGGTGGAGGGGGGCACCGCACACGGCTAAGAGATCCAAGGGATCAATTGTTGTGTCTATGGGGTGCCCCCTGGCCACGTATATAAAGGAGTGGAGGAGGGGAGGGGCCGGCCCTCTCTATGGCACGCCCTAGGGGAGTCCTACTCCCACCGGGAGTAGTGTTGGGGAACGTAGTAATTTCAAAAAAATTCCTACGCACACGCAAGATCATGGTGATGCATAGCAACGAGAGGGGAGAGTGCGATCTACGTACCCTTGTAGACCGACAGCGGAAGCGTTAGCACAACACGGTTGATGTAGTCGTACGTCTTCACGGCCCGACTGATCAAGCACTGAAACTACGACACCTCCGAGTTTTAGCACACGCTCAGCTCGATTACGATCCCCGGACTCCGATCCAGCAAAGTGTCGGGGAAGAGTTCCGTCAGCACGACGGCGTGGTGACGATCTTGATGTACTACCGTCGCAGGGCTTCGCCTAAGCACCGCTACAATATTATCGAGGATTATGGTGGAAGGGGGCACCGCACACGGCTAAGAATATGATCACGTGGATCAACTTGTGTGTCTAGGGGTGCCCCTGCCCCCGTATATAAAGGAGCAAGGGGAGGAGGCCGGCCGGCCCTATAGGCGCGCCAAGGAGGAGTCCTCCTCCTAGTAGGAGTAGGACTCCTACTAGGAGGGGGAATGAAGTGGGGAGGAAGAAGGAAAGGGGGGAGTCGCCCCCCCTCTCCTAGTCCAATTCGGACCAGGGGGGAGGAGGCGCGCGGCCCACCCTGGCCGCCCTTCTCTCTCTCCACTAAGGCCCATATGGACCATTACTTCTCCCGGTAGGGTTCCGGTAACCCTCCGGCTCTCCGGCTTTCTCCGAAATCACCCGGAACACTTCCGGTGTCCGAATATAGCCGTCCAATATATCAATCTTTATGTCTCGACCATTTCGAGACTCCTCGTTATGTCCGTGATCACATCTGGGACTCCGAACTAACTTTGGTACATCAAAACTCATAAACTCATAATATAACTGTCATCGAAACCTTAAGCGTGCGGACCCTACGGGTTCGAGAACAATGTAGACATGACCGAGACACATCTCCGGTCAATAACCAATAGCGGAACTTGGATGCTCATATTGGCTCCTACATATTCTACGAAGATCTTTATCGGTCATACCGCCTAAGAACATACGTTGTTCCCTTTGTCATCGGTATGTTACTCGCCCGAGATTCGATCGTCGGTATCTTAATACCTAGTTCAATCTCGTTACCGGCAAGTCTCTTTACTCGTTTCATAATACATCATCTCGCAACTAACTCATTAGTTGCAATGCTTGCAAGGCTTATGTGATGTGCATTGCCGAGAGAGCCCAGAGATACCTCTCCGACAATCGGAGTGACAAATCCTAATCTCGAAATACACCAACCCAACATTTACCTTTGGAGGCACCTGTAGAGCTCCTTTATAATCACCCAGTTACGTTGTGACGTTTGGTAGCACACAAAGTGTTCCTCCGGCAAACGGGAGTTGCATAATCTCATAGTCACAGGAACATGTATAAGTCATGAAGAAAGCAATAGCAACATACTAAACGATCGGGTGCTAAGCTAATGGAATGGGTCATGTCAATCACATCATTCTCCTAATAATGTGATCCCGTTAATCAAATGACAACACATGTCTATGGTTAGGAAACATAACCATCTTTGATTAATGAGCTAGTCAAGTAGAGGCATACTAGTGACGTTTGGTTTGTCTATGTATTCACACAAGTATTATGTTTCCGGATAATACAATTCTAGCATGAATAATAAACATTTGTCATGATATAAGGAAATAAAATAATATTATTATTATTGCCTCTAGGGCATATTTCCTGCGGTCTCCCACTTGCACTAGAGTCAATAATCTAGATTACACAGTAATGATTCTAACACCCATGGAGCTTTGGTGCTGATCATGTTTTGCTCGTGGAAGAGGCTTAGTCAATGGGTCTACAACATTCAGATCCGTATGTATCTTGCAAATCTCTATGTCTCCCACCTGGACTAGATCCCGGATGGAATTGAAGCGTCTCTTGATGTGCTTGGTTCTCTTGTGAAATCTGGATTCCTTTGCCAAGGCAATTGCACCAGTATTGTCACAAAAGATTTTCATTGAACCCGATGCACTAGGTATAACACCTAGATCGGATATGAACTCCTTCATCCAGACTCCTTCATTTGCTGCTTCCGAAGCAGCTATGTACTCTGCTTCACATGTAGATCCCGCCACAACGCTTTGTTTAGAACTGCACCAACTGACAGCTCCACCGTTTAATGTAAACACGTATCCGGTTTGCGATTTAGAATCGTCCAGATCAGTGTCAAAGCTTGCATCATTGTAACCATTTACGATGAGCTCTTTGTCACCTCCATATATGAGAAACATATCCTTAGTCCTTTTCAGGTATTTCAGGATGTTCTTGACTGTTGTCCAGTGATCCACTCCTGGATTACTTTGGTACCTCCCTGCTAGACTTATAGCAAGACACACATCAGGTCTGGTACACAACATTGCATACATGATAGAGCCTATGGCTGAAGCATAGGGAGCATCTTCCATTTTCTCTCTATCTTCTGCATTGGTCGGGCATTGAGTCTGACTCAACTTCACACCTTGTAACACAGGCAAGAACCCTTTCTTTGCTTGATCCATTTTGAACTTCTTCAAAATCTTACCAAGGTATGTGCTTTGTGAAAGTCCAATTAAACGTCTTGATCTGTCTCTATAGATCTTAATGCCCAATATGTAAGCAGCTTCACCGAGGTCTTTCATTGAAAAACTCTTATTCAAGTATCCCTTTATGCTATCCAGAAATTCTATATCATTTCCAATCAGTAATATGTCATCCACATATAATATCAGAAATGCTACAGAGCTCCCACTCACTTTCTTATAAATACAGGCTTCTCCAAAAGTCTGTATAAAACCAAATGCTTTGATCACACTATCAAAGCGTTTATTCCAACTCCGAGAGGCTTGCACCAGTCCATAAATGGATCGCTGGAGCTTGCACACTTTGTTAGCTCCCTTTGGATCGACAAAACCTTCCGGTTGCATCATATACAACTCTTCTTCCAGAAATCCATTCAGGAATGCAGTTTTGACATCCATCTGCGAAATTTCATAATCATAAAATGTGGCAATTGCTAACATGATTCGGACAGACTTAAGCATCGCTACAGGTGAGAAGGTCTCATCGTAGTCAATCCCTTGAACTTGCCGAAACCCTTTTGCGACAAGTCGAGCTTTGTAGACAGTAATATTACCGTCGGTGTCAGTCTTCTTCTTGAAGATCCATTTATTCTCAATTGCTTGCCGATCATTGGATCCCATCTCAGATACCACTGTTGGGTCTCGTAGTAATTTCAAAAAAATTCCTACGCTCACGCAAGATCATGGTGATGCATAGCAACGAGAGGGGAGAGTATGATCTACGTACCTGAAGGAAATATGCCCTAGAGGCAATAATAAAGTTATTATTTATTTCCTTATATCATGATAAAAGTTTATTATTCATGCTAGAATTGTATTAACCGGAAACATAATACATGTGTGAATACATAGACAAACAGAGTGTCACTAGTATGCCTCTACTTAACTAGCTCGTTAATCAAAGATGGTTATGTTTCCTAACCATGGACAAAGAGTTGTTATTTGATTAACGGGATCACATCATTAGTTGAATGATCTGATTGACATGACCCATTCCATTAGCTTAGCACCCGATCGTTTAGTATGTTGCTATTGCTTTCTTCATGACTTATACATGTTCCTATGACTATGAGATTATGCAACTCCCGTTTGCCAGAGGAACACTTTGTGTGCTACCAAACGTCACAACGTAACTGGGTGATTATAAAGGAGCTCTACAGGTGTCTCCGAAGGTACATGTTGGGTTGGCGTATTTCGAGATTAGGATTTGTCACTCCGATTGTCGGAGAGGTATCTCTGGGCCCTCTCGGTAATGCACATCACTTAAGCCTTGCAAGCATTGCAACTAATGAGTTAGTTGCGAGATGATGTATTACAGAACGAGTAAAGAGACTTGCCGGTAACGAGATTGAACTAGGTATAGGATACTGACGATCGAATCTCGGGCAAGTAACATACCAATGACAAAGGGAACAACGTATGTTGTTATGCGGTCTGACCGATAAAAGATCTTTGTAGAATATGTAGGAGCCAATATGAGCATCCAGGTTCCGCTATTGGTTATTGACCGGAGACGTGTCTCGGTCATGTCTACATTGTTCTCGAATCCGTAGGGTCCGCACGCTTAAGGTTACGATGACAGTTATATTATGAGTTTATGCATTTTGATGTACCGAAGGTTGTTCGGAGTCCCAGATGTGATCACGGACATGACGAGGAGTCTTGAAATGGTTGAGACATAAAGATTGATATATTGGAAGCCTATGTTTGGATATCGGAAGTGTTCCGGGTGAAATCGGGATTTTACCGGAGTACTGGGAGGTTACCGGAACCCCCTGGGAGGTATATGGGCCTTAGTGGGCCTTAGTGGAAGAGAGGAGAGGTGGTCAGAGATGGGCCGCGCGCCCCTCCCCCCCTTGGTCCGAATTGGACAAGGAGAGGGGCCGGGCCCCCTTCCTCCTCTCTCTCCTCTTCCCCCCCCCTCCACGAATCCTATTCCAACTAGGAAAAGGGGGGTGTCCTACTCCCAGAAGGAGTAGGACTCCTCCTGGTGCGCCACACCTTGGCCGGCCGGCCCCCCTCCCTTGAACCTTTATATACGGAGGCAGGGGCACCCCTAGAGACACAAGTTGATCCACGTGATCATATTCTTAGACGTGTGCGGTGCCCCCTTCCACCATAGTCCTCGATAATATTGTAGCAGTGCTTAGGCGAAGCTCTGCGTCGGTAGTACATCAAGATCGTCACCACGCCGTCGTGCTGACGGAACTCTTCCCCGACACTTTGCTGGATCGGAGTCCGGGGATCGTCATCGAGCTGAACGTGTGCTAGAACTCGGAGGTGCCGTAGTTTCGGTGCTTGATCGGTCGGGCCGTGGAGACGTACGACTACATTAACCAAACGCTTCCGTTGTCGATCTACAAGGGTACGTAGATCATACTCTCCCCTCTCGTTGTTATGCATCACCATGATCTTGCGTGAGCGTAGGAAATTTTTTGTAATTACTACGAAACCAAACACATCCCGTGATCAACTCCTTGATCACATTGTGCACATTATGATGATGTCCTACCGAGTGGGCCCAGAGATACCTCTCCGTCACACGGAGTGACAAATCCCAGTCTCGATTCGTGCCAACCCAACAGACACTTTCGGAGATACCCGTAGTGCACCTTTATAGCCACCCAGTTACGTTGTGACGTTTGGCACACCCAAAGTATTCCTACGGTATCCTGGAGGTTCACAATCTCATGGTCTAAGGAAATGATACTTGACATTAGAAAAGCTTTAGCATACGAACTACACGATCTTTGTGCTAGGCTTAGGATTGGGTCTTGTCCATCACATCATTCTCCCAATGATGTGATCCCGTTATCAACGACATCCAATGTCCATGGTCAGGAAACCGTAACCATCTATTGGTCAACGAGCTAGTCAACTAGAGGCTTACTAGGGACATGGTGTTGTCTATGTATCCACACATGTATCTGAGTTTCCTATCAATACAATTCTAGCATGGATAATAAACGATTATCATGAATAAGGAAATATAATAATAACCAATTTATTATTGCCTCTAGGGCATATTTCCAACACAAACCTTATCAGAACCAAGCACCAGGCTCATTGCATTTTCATTTTGAATAGAAGATATATTATCTCCTGCTAGTTCAGCATCTTGATTTCCACTTATGACAATAGAAGAAGGACCAGAAACTCCAACACAATTTTGTTGCTGTTGAAAATTTATCTACAATTTTTGGAGCAAAACATGCAATTAAACATCCATGCACATAAAAATAACAGATTCTTATAAACAGACTATTTTTAGTGTTCTTTGATATACCTCTTCAATGTCTTGACCATTTGAACCATCTTTATCTTCTTCATTATCATCTCGCTCACTGACATCTTCTACAACACATTGTGTAGTAATAACTTCTTGCATAATTGATTCAAATCTGTCATGCGTGCTAAATTTTTCTTGACTTAACATCAATTCCTGACTACTTAGTACTTCCTGAAATATACAAGCAAGTCTATATTAATTTTTTTTGACAAAGACTTCTCCCTAAGCAGGAACTTCACTAAAAAATTGTTGTGCCCACAAACTTCACTTACTAACCTCTGTCTTCTTCTTCATTTCATGATACATTACATATTGGTCAAATTCAAGCATAACATCATCACCCTGCATCAAGCAGAACAAATATATTATTAATAAACTTTCTTTTTCACAACTGTGTATAGAAACAACCTGATTGGGTAATTCGAAATATCAGTGAACAAAACATACAACATTTTTTCTCCTAAACTTTTATCAACTTGATCACTCGTAGTTAGCATCTTTGCTTTTTCTTTGCTCTTCACTGGTTTCTTCTTATTTACTGCTCTAGTTCTTCCACTTGAAAGCACCTAACACAAAAATAAAATACCTTTTCAGCAAGCTCAGTGGATAACATATATTCACTGTCCAGGTAATACACAATTGAATTTAAAAGAACAAGACTTGGTCTTATTAAACTGAAGATCATCAGTTTAATCATATTTAGTGCACAATGTTTTACACTCAATTGATTCAAAGGATATATTTATTCAACAATGATTCAGTTATCAGGTTGTTTGAGAACTAGTTTATTTTGGAGACGTAAAAGATTTACACACTAGGAAATTTACTAATGGTTCGTCTATTTTGTGGCCATAAATTAAATTTAATAAAATAACATCATAGTTTCTTCAATTCCAAATTGACCACATAATAATTAGCCCTTCTAAACCAGAGTGAATCCATAAATGTTTCCTTCATTTTGTGAATTACAGAGCACAAACGGTGCCACATAGCAGTACACTTTTTTTATATTTTGGGTACCTGATTAATTGAAACTAAAATTAACTTATGCAATCATTACAAAATATAACTGTCCTCCACAACGATCTACTACTTCTTTGAACCTTGTATGTTTACAAAACAGTGCATATGTTTTAAGGAGTTTGTTGATCTGATTATGTACTGTCTGACCCTACACTAGGCAACTAAGAATATACACATCTATTCAGATGCATCAGAGAATTCAGCATACACTGTTATGAATAAATAAGCAAAATTCTGGATAAAAAGGCCACCACTGTCAGACATGTCCCTTTTTCTCTCAATTTTTTGGTATTCTAGGCACAAGTACTATGAAATCTTGACATATTTGAAGAGCGTTAACAACAGAACCTCCCATAATTAATTGTGCATTCGACCAGATGTTAAATGGTACTTCCTCTATACCAAATTATAAGACGTTTTTGGTAGGCTATTTAGCTTACCAAAAACATCTTGTAATTTGGGACAAAGGTAGTAGCTAACACTGGATGGCAATAAGATCACAAATAGTTCAAAATACAGGTGCAAGGGTAGACTAGTTACATAAACTTTCAGACAACTAGTCTGGACAAAATTGCTTAATGAAGAGCATGTTGTACCTCCCTTGGATTTAACCATGCCGTTTCCCCCCACCTAAACGGACATCAACTTTTGTGGCATGGCAAGACAAAATTTACTGAGAGAAGATGTAGGACACGACGCATGAACCTTCTCCTAGCAATCAAGGAAGTAGCCAGAAGGACAAGAAAAACATGCATAGCCTATGACTGTCTATCCTGTCAAACTGAAAGGACATGGGCAGAGAGAAGAAAGAATACCCCAAAGAGTCAGATGATGCCTTTTATCCAGGGATACTATAGGGTTCAGAGCCCCCGGCCATGCCATACCATACCATCTCAATTCAGAAGTCAGATGCATCAGAGAATTCAGCATATAACAAGTGTATGCAGACTGCCAGTACATTAGTCTATATAATCTACATAGTTTCTGTACTGACTTTCTAAAAGAGCAACAATGTCTTATGTGTGCACTTTTTATATCTAACATAAGAACATAGCAGATGAAGAAAAGAACCTGGGATCTGGACGATCGGCTTGAAGAACGTAGGTTTTCGATTCCCATGGACGCCAATACTGGTGGAATTGATGTCCTCCCATCCACGCCGGATAATTCCCCACCGGAAATCTGTGCCCCCGCCGGTGGTGGCTCCGTTGCCGCCATCGGCGCCGCCAATTCCTCCCCTTCGGGACTGGTCGAGAGAGTCGAGAGGTATCTAGAACAATTCCCCTGTTTTCTTTCGTTCAGAGTCTTTTCCTCCCAAGTCACTTACTTGCGGGCCCTGACTTATTTCCATAGGGACCTAAAAAATAATTCAAAGCTG
The DNA here is from genome assembly GCF_018294505.1 of Triticum aestivum. Classification (NCBI taxonomy): domain Eukaryota; kingdom Viridiplantae; phylum Streptophyta; class Magnoliopsida; order Poales; family Poaceae; genus Triticum; species Triticum aestivum. The sequence continues at coordinate 417,614,575 of NC_057797.1, read as the reverse complement.
CCGCAAGGTGTTTTTTTCGAAAAGTACTGGCAACGTGCTTAAACAGAGGGGCTTATTTGTCAAAAACAAACCACGGGCAGGAAAATTCCCCATTTCTCTTCCACTCTTTCTTTATCTCTTGCTCCGGCGAGTGCCGACTCTCTCCTGGATGCCCTGTTGGGAAATTACTCTTCGCCAAGATCAACGCAGGTTTGCCCTTTGAAATCTCTTTTCTCTGTCATTCCGTAGCTTCTAGATCATACCTCTGGCGAAACTACGAACCCTAGGTTGAGCTTTTTATCCCCAAATGCTTCAGACACGGTGGATCTACTAAATCTTAGGGAGTTCTTCGATTCTACCCACTAGGTTCCTACTGTTGTTTTCGGTCAGATAAATGAATTAATTAACCTAGTATCAAAATCTTAGCCTACTGCACTGAAACTTTTAAAGATCTATGCCTAGTTCACTCAATCCTGCCATGGAACTGGTTTGGGATGCTCTGCTACATAGCCGTGCAACATGACAGCAGGTGTACAATTTGTTATTTCGTCTCTGCTCCTCTGGCACAAATAGGAGTTGCTCAATCAATATTTTTTTGTTGGTGACAGTTGTTGAAGGCATTGCATTTTTGTTTCAGATGTTATATGACAATTATTTTTGGAAACAACTAACGTAAGGTTTCATGTATGTAATACAAAAGAGCATGTGCATCATAGCTGACAAACGTGGCCAAACTAGAGCAGCATTTTTGACATGTGAAATTCTGAATTTTACTTTCAGTACTATCAGTCCTAACAATCAAATGTGATTCAGGCACGGCATAGTATTTTTACTTCCAGTACAACTTTTTCACATGTAGCGATAATCAAAATGCTAGTCTCTATTTGTTATCTCTCCCCCCTACTGTTGTGGTGATGCCCTATGGCCTTGCAGCTCCATTGCCATGTAATTTTTTTTAATTATTTGTTCAATATTCAGACAGAGTTAAAATTTCAAAATCGAATCACAATGGACAAGTCTTGTTGATATAACCTTTGGTCAATATATTCACTATGTTCTTTCTGTCTGTTGATGACAATGCTTCTTTTTTCTTCTTCTTAATAACGTTGACTTTTTGTATAATTTCATCCTAATATGCTTTATTTTTTAAAATTTACATAGTAAAATGGTTTTTAGAATGATTGTTTCTTGATAGACTGGTAGTCATGGCATTACTCTTGCTATAACTTTTGTGTTGTTATGTGCAGCTGGGTTCTGTAGATCAAAGTTTCATCAATAAGAGGAGCAACCAGCAGCATCTTGACACTCAAATAAATGAGCATAATGCAGCTAAGAGATTAAAAGTAAGCACAACAATCATATCCCCCAAAACTAAATTTATTCAAACTGCTCTTTTCTCCCCTTAATTTAATTTAATTGCTCTATGACATATTCTTGTTTTTCCCAATTCTAATTCATTCATTGTGTCCACCAGGTCACCGAAATTAATCATATCAGTCTGCTGATCAAGTTTATATCTGAACTAAATGAGGAGCAGAAGCTAATAGTTCATAAGCTTGGGTTCGGTTCTTTGCTTCATATATCATGCAACTGTATATTGGATGATATATTTGAATGGTTAGGAATGCAGTTCAACACCACTACTTATAGAATTCAAATAAGAAATGGTTTCAAGTTCCATTTGACAGAATCAGCTGTACACAAAATCCTAGGCATTCCATGTGGCGGTTTTCCAATACAAACAAAGCCTTCAAAACAAACTGTTGATTTCATGAACACATTTCTTGGAACAACAAAACCAACCCAGAACACTTGCTATCAATGCTATCTAAAAACATATCAGAAGAAGCTTTCTCTAGGATTTTCATGCTCCTTGTACTTTCCATTCTAATTGAACTGAATTCAAAGGGACTTCTAAGCACAAAATAGAAAATACTATAGTGCGTTGGTCAATATTGAATCAGTTCCAAAATACAATTGGTGTCTCTTTACCCTGTCTTTCTTGGTTCATGAGATTGCCAAAATGCAGTCCAGTGTTGGGAAGAAGAGGTCAAACCTAGCAGGAGGTTGCAAAGTACTATTAGTGGTAAGGATTTATTACAATTTTAATTTCTTTTTCACTTTAGATCATGTCAAAGACAATTTTTAACTGACTTTTCATTTACTTCCATATTTTTTGGCACACTTTGTCAGATTGCACATTTTGAATTCTTGATCACTTCTGACTACAAGATTTCAACCTGTACGTTCCCAAGACTTCCTTTGTGGTCAGCAACAATGCTTAGATCATTCATCGCTCTAGACACAAAGCCTAGAGTCAATATTGAGTTTGGAAGGCTTGAAGTAAGTACAAAAGAGACAAATATCAAGATTAACTTTGATTTTATAGTACTTTTTTTGCTCATGAAATTTACTCAGCTGAAAATCCACTTCCATTTTTTTCCTCCAAACAAAAACAGATGAAGCACATAACAGCAACTCCATTCGCTGATTCTATTGTTGAGCCACCTATGCAATTACCTGAATCAATTTTGCACTACATCAACAACAAACTGCCATCGATTCACAACATACAGGTTTGCAAATCTAATTCAGAAGCAAGAATACTTGTCTTTTCCTTACAAAGTAGTAGGCTCATCTATATTATTTATTCTTGCTTCGAGCTAACTTTATTCTTTCTCAATTCTCATTTTCTTCAAATCAGGAAAGGATTAAGCTTCAGAGTTCCAGTCAGAAATTTTGGCAGACAGTTTTAACAAACTCTATTCCAACGCTGCAATCTTATGTTGACGATGTTCTGAGTTGTTTACCCTCAAGCTCTCCTTCTAAAGATGAACCTCAATATCAACCTTCTACAGTTACAGCTCTTTCAGGAGTGCACTTGGGTAATGTTGTATCTAATGTTGATTCAACTCGTTCCCTGATACCCATTAGTGCAATGCAGAAACATCCGCACTTGGACTCATTCATGTATTCAACTAATTTCTTGGATTTTCGTGGCCCTCATTCATATCCTCCAAGCTTTGATTCAGAAAATACTCAAGATCTAATTGATTCAATTATTCTAAAATTCTCTGAATGCGTGCTTATTGATGAGCAAATAAATTTCACTCCTCCAATATCTATTGGATCTCCAAGTTCCACAAATTTAGCGCTTCTAGAAGTTTTCAGCAGAGATGAAATTAATGAAAACTTTACCTATACAGTCATTTCTCCTAAAGAAGGTAATACAAACTTTTTATACAATAAAGCTTTTGTTTTGTCCACTTTTTCTTTATTTTGCAGCCCATACACAATTTTCTTCATATTTAAACTACTTACAATATCTCCAGTTCTTTCTTATTATTAGTCAATAACTTTTCATTTTTCTGTGTTTATTCGTTGTATAAATACCAGTTATCCTGGATTCGCTTAGAAACAAACCAACATGGGAAGACTTGAATTCAACAGAAAATCGTAATTTGAGACAAGAGAAATTTAGCTCTACTCACTGGAAATTTATCTCATCTGATTCATCTGCCACAGGTACTTTCAATTTATTTTTCTTCTTCCATAATTTTGATTTTCTCTTCCGTTTTATATTTTAATGTTCATACTAACATAAAAAAAATTCATCTTGTCTTAATGCCAGGGGACTCTTTCTACTGTGCACCACAGCGAGTCGAACTAGAAGAATTACAAGACAAGTCAATTCTCATTGATTCACATCCGTACCATCAAACACTTGAAAAAAATGTGAAACCAATCTTCCATCTAGTCAAGTGTCTCAACCAGCAGCTCCACCTAATTCTTTCCCAGCAAACTACACTGAAGATGACATACCAAGTTTCAATGCAATAACCGATGCACTACAAGATACAGTCCCACCCTGTATGACTTCTTATCAAACAAGCTCCTACTCTCATTTGGGTTCTTCGTCCAAACTGGTCAAATCTAGGTTCTTCAATGCTAATACTCCATTCCTGTATAGCAATAGTCCACTAAGGCCTTTCAAGATTAAGTCTCCGCAGCCTGAAATTTCTTCCGGAACTCCACTTAATGATCCAGTGTTGCTCAAACTCATGGAAGAATTTGAAGCTAAATCCAAAAGGAATCAGATAGAGGCAGGAAAGAAGCAGTTTCAAAACTTCTCTTCTGCAAAAATTGTTCAGCAGCCCAACTATTTGCAGTTCCAACAAGTTATCTTCTCAACACCAGTGCAAATAGAATTCTACAAGACAATGACTGCAGCTCTTCCAGTTCTGGATTCAAGGTTATTTTTATCCAAACTCCATTCCTTTTAGCTGTACAAATTAGTCATAGTTTTCATCAAACTCTACCATACAAACCATTTATTCGTTCTCACATTATTTTTTTACTAACTTCTAGTTGAAAGTTTCTAACATTAATTCCAAAACAACAGCCAAAGAATATTCCAAGTGAATGAAGTATGGGTTGACCAGAACACCTTAACTATTTCCTTAAGACCTGGTTGCTGGATGAATCCGCACTCTTTGGATTGTTACTCAAAGGTGCTCAATACTGACCAACTAATCCGCGGTAGGCAAGGCCTAATACCAAATACTGATGTTATTAGGCACATTGTGCAAAGAGAAGATATGGTATGATACATTTAATTCTTTTTCTTTCTCTGTCTTCAAATGTTTTTCTGTGGTAATATCTACTAGTTTTACCAACCAAAATTTTTTCTTTGTCTGCTTTTATCAGGCAATACTCATGAGGCCTATGCTTGATCATTCAGACCCAATATGCAGAGACATTTTAAGTGAAGCAAGAGTTGGCTTCAGATTGGAAATAGCAAATTTTGTTAGTACCTTTTCTTTTAAACAAAATTTCTCTTACTGAGTTCTTCAAATGGAAAATTGTGACAAGAACTAACCTACTATGAATTTTCACAGGTCCACTTGCCTTGCTTCAATGATAAGCAATGGATTCTAATAACAGCAAACCTACAGAGTGGAAGATTTTCTAATATTATGAATCCTGATGGGACTGGACAAGACAGATTCACAACTATAATAAGCACTGTCTGTTACAATTTCAAGTCACTGTTTGCACTCACCTACCCTAACTGCAATGCATTCAGCATCAAAGACTTTGACTACAGATTCATTGCAGTTCCTAGGACTCATTTCAGGTTAATTAATTTGACTTCTTACATCATTACCAGTTTTCCCTCCATTCCATCCACATCACGATAACATAAATTTTGAAGTTAAGGATTATTATGTTATTTTATCTGGATTTTTTATTCTAACATGCTAGTTAACCTGTGTCGGGGAAACTGATCCACGAACACCTATGGGGCCGGCGGACCGGGCCCCTTTCGGTTCGGCGGGGGGCGGAGATCGCACGAAGAACAGATCGAGGCGAAGCACACGAGCAGTTTACCCAGCTTCAGAGCTCTCCGGAGAGATAACACTCCTACTGCTGCTTGTCTGGTTGTATTATCTTGTGCTCTTTCTCGTGAGAGCTAAGTGTTTTCTGGCTCACGAATGAATCGAACCGAACCCCCCCCCCCCACGTTGCGCATGGGCCTCCTTTTATATGCTAAAGGGGTCACCGACAGGTGGCAATGCAGAGAAGGGTACGAATGTCAAAAGTGGGGTGGTTGGTACAGTTACTTGTACAGTGCACCCTACCTAACCCTGACAGCAGGGGACAAGGGCATTGAATGCCCGTCTGGGTCGCCCAAACAGTGCAGAAAAGGACCGTTAGGGGCGCCACCGTTCGCCACGACGGCGATCTTGTCAGCTTCGCATGCCACTGCGCACCGCTGGCTGCACAGCCTTCCGCCACGCGCGCCTGGAGAGGCCCCCAGGGCGACACGTTGGTGGATGCGCTGGAGCGTGGGCACAGAGTGGCCGCCTGCCGCGGCAAGCGCCTTGCCACTGTTGTTATCTTGTCGGGTCCGGAAGCTTGTCGCTCACCGGGCTTCGAGGTACCTTGGTTGGTCTTCCCGGCAAGCTCCTCTTGCCGGGGCCTTGTTGCTTTGTCGGAGCGCGTGGCGCGTCGCGGCAAGTTCCTTGGAGTGCCTTGGTTGGCCTTCCCGGCAAGCTCCTCCTGCCGGGGCCTTGTCTCCTGAGCTTAAATACTTTGTTCTTGAATGGCTCCAAGGGAACCACGAAGGATCTTGGCGTTCTCCCGGCAAGCCTTGCCGCGGGGTGCTGCAACTGCCCGTGCACAAGTTCGGGGTACTAGGGTACCCCTATTCTAGTACACCGACAGGAGCCCCCAGGCCTGGGCCAGACACGGTGTCGAGCGCTGTTGGGCCAGGCCCAAGACAGGGCACGGGCACAGGCGGACTGGGCCACGCCGAATCTTGCTCCGTATCCACCGCGCTCTCCCCTAACGGCACGCGTTGAATGCGGCGTCGTGGGAGAGATCGTGGGTGGTTCTTTATTCGGAAGGGCGAAACGTCCGCCCCGTCCCTCTTTATAAGCAGAGGAAACAGGGGCAGTTCGTTCCCCCTCGCGGGTTGCTACTACTCCATCTTCACGAACCTCCGCCGCTCCCCCCCCTTCTTCTCGAAGCCGAGAGAGCAGCACTCCGCCCCCCATTGCCACCAGCATCACCAACACCGTCGACCTCCCCACCACCTCCGCCATGGCTCCGAAAGCCGACAAGGGAAAGGGCGTGAAGTCGGCCGAGGCGCAGCGGCTCACGGCGCTGCGGAAGGAGCGAGCGATCTTCTCCCCCCAGCTCGGCATGCAGGAGCTGAGGGAGTACTTCTACCTCTTTTGGGCGACGGAGACGCGGGCGCATCCGCGCACGAGGGTACTCCCGGCCGCTGCTTCGGAGCTGGCTCCAAACGGGTACCCATTCTTCGCGCTATTCTTCTATTGCGGGCTCTGCCCTCCCTTCTCGGAGTTCTTCTGTGATATCATGAACACCTACGGCTTCCGCCTTCTTGACTTCACCCCCAACACCGTTCTGACCATGGCAGTTTTCGCACATTTGTGCGAAAACTTTGTCGGAGTCCACCCCAGTGTTGCCCTTTTCCGCCACTTCTTCATACCTCGGGTAGAGAGAGGAGAGCCGCTTGCCGGAGGGATTGCCTGGATCTCGAGAGTCGGCAAGAAGGAGGCGTACTTGGAGGGTGAGCTCCGCAGCAAGTGGGATGAGTGGAGAGCGGAGTGGTGCTGGATCGTCGAGGAGAATCTGCAGCCCTTCACCACCGTGCGCCAAGCTCCAATAGTGCGCGGCAATGACTGGAGCAACGTGGCCCCGGAAGATGAGAGGCTGAAGATCGCCATTACTAGGATCCTTCGCCTCAGGCTTGCCGGGCTCACTGTAGGCGCTGTAGGCGCAGATTTCCTCCGCCGCCGCATCGCCCCCCTGCAGGAGAGGGGGAGGCCCGCCTGGGAATTCAAGAACTCGGCGGACATCATGAGGCTGCGGCCGGGCCTCAACTACAACTTCACCGTCTTGGAGCTGGATGCAATGCTCCTGGAGTTGTTCAAACGCGACCCCCAGCACCCATTCACGCTGCCGAGGGGCGTCGTTCCCTTGTGCAACAATTCTTTGCTTGACCGGATCCGCGCCATGATGTCGTTGTGCGATTCACACGGAATCGTTCCAACTTGGCAAGAGCCTGTGGATGACGTCGTGCAAGCGTTCTTCGGCAACTTGGAAGAAGTGCCGGTCCACGCTGACGAGCAGAAGAGCCTCACCCGTGACACCACCGACGAGGAGCTGCAGCGCATCGCCACTAGGGCGGAAGAGGTTGCGGCCGCAGTTGCCGCGGGCGTGTTCGGGTTCACTGCGGAGGAGGCGGAGGAGGCAGAAGCGGCAAACCTTGCCGAGCGCGCGGAGTTCATTGGCGAAGGAGAGCCTGCCGGCTCTGAAGCTGAGCCGAGCGAGGCCGGCGAGGAAGAGCCCGAGCCTTCAGAAGGCTTGCCGCAGGCGGAGCCCCCGGCCCCGCCAAGAAGGCGCCTTCGCAGGGCCGGGGACGCAGCGGGGCGGCAGCCGGGTCAACAGCCGCCGAGCCGTGCGACGCGCTCTGCCGCGGCAAGCAATGTTGCCGCAGGAGCGCCTCACGCAGCAGCGGCAACTGGAGCGGGATCTTCCCGGGCCACCGCCACCGCCCCCGCCAAGCGGGCAAGGGATCCTACTCCTCCGCCTCGCCGCACCGGAGGAGGGCCGGACTTCGATCTTTCCGCGCTCAGCTCCGACAAGGAGGAAGAAGAGTAAGCTTCTTTGGTGCTCTTGTAGTTCTTCAATCTTGTTGTTTATATCTTGTATCTGACTTGCTTCAATCTGGACTCCTTTCTTTTCAGAACGCTGGCCCAGAGAGCGGCGAAGAGGGCCAAGGCCGCGGTGATTGTCATCGAAGATGACCCCACCGTGTCAGCAGTGGGTGGGTCTGAGACCACCTTGATGGACCCGGCAATCACTCCTTAAAGCAGCCCCCAGCGCAGCCCCCAGCGTAAGTTCATAGTTAGCTCTCTGCTGTCAGGCGTGCATGAGTGCTTTTTCCTTTGTTGATATCTTGCTTGTGGACTTGTGTAGGAGCAGAGCAGCCACATCAGGAGCGCCCGGAAGCTGGTCCTGAAGTGCCATCTGCTTCGACTATGCCGCCAAGGGAGGGGTGCCCGCTAAGGGAGCGCTCTCCGGCAAGGGAGAACTCTCCGGCAAGGGGCAGCACTGTCGAACCTGCGGCGGCCGAGACCGCAACTACAGATCTTGGCACAGGTAATTCCCTTGTCCAAAAACTTTCCCTTGGGTTCTTCTTCTTCTGATTTTCTTCTCTTGGATTTTTGATTGATTTTTCTCCCTTCTTCGTTCTTCAGACCCATCTGCTTCTGAGCCAATGGAGACAGAGGGCGCCGGCGAGGAAGGGGTTGGTGCTGATGAGACCGCCGGCGAGGAGGCCGCCAAGGCTGCCGCCGCAGAGGGCGGCGAGGGGTCGGGCGATCGCACTGACAACCCTGAGGCCGCAGGAGCGCCAGGCGCTGCGCTGATCGCCGATCCTCTGCCGCTGCTGCGGGGCCGGGCTCCGAGGAGCCCCAGCTCGGCGCCTACTTGAAGGCCGGCGACGATATCTTCATCAAGCTACCCTGGGCGTCGAGCTCAAGGGCGCCGGTCGAGGGGGAAACTTTTGATGAGGAGGTGCTCGCCTCCGCCGGACTGTCATTGGTCGACGCGCCCGGCAGCAGCAGTGGCGAGCCTGAGGAGGAGCAGCTGCTGCGGAAGCTGCTGTCACTCTACCGCGCCCGGCAAGCCAAGCTGGCTTCCCGGGAAGCGCTTGTCGCGAAGGCGGGAGTTGACATGGAGAAGCGCACGGAGGAGCTCCGGGGCCACAATCAAGAAGCACTCCGGTCCCTGGCACAGGAGCGGGAGCGACTCGACGAGGAGCGCACGGCCTTCCTTCTCGAGAAGGCCAAAGCTGAGGAGGAACAAAGGCTGGCCGCCGAGAAGCAATCTACGCGAGAAGGTGAATTGGTGCAGCGGAAGGCCAACCTCGACAGCTACAAGGAGGAGCTTGCCGAGTGCGAGCAAGCACTTGGCGGGGCGCTCAAGGAAGCAAAGGACGCTGCCGTGATTGCAGAGGCCGCCAAGAAAGAGCTGGAGGAGAAAGTGGCGCAGCTAGAGGCCAACATTGGGAAGAGCGGCGAGGAGCTTGCCGCACTCAAGCGTGAGCGTGAGAAGGATGCTGCCGCCCACGGTGAGCTGCAAGGTCTTCTCGCTGAGAGGGGCAAGGAGCTCAGCGCCGCCAAGGATTCCAATGCGGACCTGGAGTTGAAGCTGGCCACGCTAGTGCAGTCGCTGGAGGCCGCCAAGGAGCGCGAGAAGACCTTGTCGGAGAAGGTCGAAGCTGACAAGGCGCTGCTGGAGAGCATCGCGGTTACCCAGAACTCGTTTAGAGACACTGTGGAGCACTGGACCGAGGGTGTGGTGAATATTGCCGTAGTCATCAACGAGGAGCTGGCGCAGCTGGGGATGGAGGACTTTGGGTATCCTTCCGACGAGAATCTTCAACCCAGCGCCAAGCTCAGCCTATTCTTCAAGGGCGTGGCGACGGCACTCCAGCGGCTCCGGGAGAGGATCCCAAAGCAGCTAGCCGACGAGTCGCGCAAAATCTGCGTCGGGGTTCTCCAGAAGGTGCTGATGAAGGTGGCCTTCCGCAATCCAGGCCTCAGCTTCACCAACGTCCTCAAGTCCTTGCCGCCAGACGCCGATCGGGACGCACTCAAGGCCCTTGTCGCACCCATTGTGGACAAGGTGAGCGAGATCAAAGGGTCGAGGGCGGACGCGTAGACTAGGCCGCCCATTTCTTCTTTTCCCTTGTCGCTACTAATCATGTTATGAAAACAGTCTGTTAGAGCTGCGACAAGTTATCTTGTAATATAACTTTATTTCTATTATCAATTGCTATGTTATTTCCTCTACTAGATTCCTTCCTTTGTATGTTTTTACCCTACGCTTCTAGGGAACTTGTCGGCGCAGGCACCCGAGCCGCGAGCGCTGAGTGCGGAACTTCAGCAGCCTGCTGGCGGTGCTGCTTTCGACAAGAAACCTTATCGCAACTAGATGCAGCACACTTAAGTTGTTGAGCGGACTCGAAACAAAGTAAGGGCGCAACTAGCCACGAGTTGGTTCCTCCGCGCATAGGTTTTCCATACAAAGTAGGGTCGTTCGAGGAAGATAACTCAAAAAATTTAAAAATTGATTGCTCAAACTTTGGCAACTTAGCTTTTCTGTCGTTTGCTTCCCGGCAAGGCAGAACTTTGCTTGAACGACGCCTGGTCCATACCACAATCTTCTCCTCCCCCCCCCCCGGCAAACATGTGTGCGAGGGAACCTTCTTTTCCTTTGTTGAAAAAGAAGAAAGAAGAGAAAATAATGATATGGAGCCCTTTGGCTCGTTACTGCTTACCGGATGTAGGTGCTGCACAAAGTGTCAGATAACACATGCAAGGAAGAAACTAATGCATGAAATGGACAAGTTGTGCGGAGCACATGGGGTTCTATTTATGCACGGGATCTGCGCCCGGCTTTGTACAAAGGATTACATGCAACAGCGGCAAGACTTGTACAAAAGGTGGTTGCCGGAACGGGTTCCGGCAACCGCGCCCTACGGGAAAAACTTACGAAGATGTTCTATGTTCCAGGAGTTGCTCACCGGAATGCCATCTTCGGTCTCAAGGCGGACAGCGCCGGGCCATGTGACTCGTTTCACCCGATAAGGGCCTTCCCACTTCGGCGTCAACTTGTTGGAATTCTTGGCGGACTGAACGCGCCGAAGAACAAGGTCGCCTTCCTCGAAGCTTCTGGCTTTAACTTTGCGGCTATGGTAGCGGCGCAAAGCTTGCTGGCATCGAGCATCTCGTACAGCAGCCTGAAGACGATCTTCCTCAAGGAGCAGCGCGTCGTCTTGTCGCAGCTGTTCTTGCTCAAGCTCATCATAAGCGAGCACTCGAGGCGATCCGTATACGAGTTCCGTGGGGAGAACTGCCTCTGCTCCATAGATTAGAGCGAAAGGCGTCTGGCCAGTGGCTCGATTTGGCGTCGTTCTGATCGACCAAAGAACCACCGGCAGCTCCTCGATCCAGTTTATTGGGCACTTGCGCAGCCTGTCGAAAGTTCTGGTCTTGAGCCCGCGCAGCACTTCAGCATTTGCCCTCTCTGCTTGACCGTTGCTTCTCGGATGAGCAACAGAAGCGAAGCAGACCTTGGCGCCAAGGTCTTGGACATACTGCATGAAGGTGCGGCTCGTGAATTGCGTGCCGTTGTCGGTGATGATCCTGTTAGGGATCCCGAAACGGCAAACAATTGACCTGAAGAACTTGACTGCTGACTGTGTTGTCACCTTCCTCACTGGCTGCACTTCCGGCCACTTTGTGAACTTGTCGATTGCAATGTACAAGTACTCAAAGCCCCCGACAGCTCGGGGGAAAGGGCCGAGGATATCGAGCCCCCAGACCGAAAATGGCCAGGATAAAGGGATCGTCTGGAGAGCTTGAGCTGGCTGGTGTATCTGTTTGGAGTGGAACTGGCACGCTTCACACTTGGTTACTTGTGCAGTTGCATCCTGGAGGGCTGTCGACCAAAAGAAACCTTGCCGGAAAGCTTTGCCGGCAAGTGCTCTTGCGCCAATGTGGTGGCCACATATGCCTCCATGTATCTCTGCCAACAGCTTTTGTCCATCTTCCCGGCAAATACACTTCAATTTCACACCGTTGATTATTCTTCTGTACAGTATGCTATCGACAAACTGGTACATACTTGACTGCCGGGCTACTCTTTCCGCTTCATCTTATTCTTCGGGAAGTTCTCCTGTCTGAAGGAAATGGACAATCTGCTGTGCCCATGCTGGAGCTTGTGGCTCGACAACAAGGACTAAAGGCACATCTGCTGTTGCGGGAACATCCGCTTCCACGGCAAGGACTTGCGGCCCTGCCGGAGCTTGATGTTCCCCGGCAAGCTTGCCGGAGCAAAACTTGTCGGGAGCATCTGCTTCAACGGAACAAACCATAAGGCTTGCCGGAGCAGACTGCCCCTCAGCAACCTTGGTGTTGATCTTGGGGACTTTCTTGGCGGCGGCTTCGGGGAGCTCTGCCGGAAAGTAGTCACCAGAAATCAACTTCCTCTTCTTGCTTTGTCCAGTTGATGGTGTTACGGATGGTTGAGTCAACTTGAGCACAAAGATCCTTGGTTCCACGGGTAACTTTAGTGCGGCGCACTTTGACAGGCCATCAGCAATGTCATTCTGAGATCTTGGGATATGCTCCATCTGTAGGCCGTCAAAGTGCTCCTCTAGCTTCCTCACTTCATCAACATATGCTTCCATCAATGGACTCTGGTAGTTCTTGTTCACTTGGCGGACGACAAGCTGTGAGTCACCCCTGACAATGAGCTTCTTGATCCCAAGGTCTGCTGCAATTCTGAGACCGGCAAGCAATCTTTCATACTCTACAGTATTGTTGGTTGCTTGATCCTTGGGAAAGTGCATCTAGACTACGTACTTGAGGTTCTCTCCGGTGGGTGCGACAAGTAGCACGCCCGCACCGGCGCCTTGCAGCGAGAAGGCACCATCAAAGTACATCAACCACTCTTTGCTTGCCTCTTTGACGGGGATGCTCGTCTCTGGAATTTCTTCATCTGGGGTTGGCGTCCACTCTGCTATGAACTCTGCCAATGCTCTGCTTTGGATAGTTGAAGTGCTCTGAAACTTGAGGCCAAAGCTTGACAGTTCCAGTGCCCACTCGACAATCCTGCCCGTCGCTTCTGGATTTTGCAATATCCTCTTCAGCGGAAAGCGAGTGACGACTGTGATCTCATGTGCTTGAAAGTAATGGCGCAGCTTTCTCGAGGCCATGAGGAGGCCGAAAAGTAACTTCTGCACACCAGAGTACCTTGATCTAGCCCCCTGTAGAAGGGAACTGACAAAGTAAACTGGACGCTGCACCATTCTCTTCTGCATCTTATCATGCTCCTGCGCAGATCCATCTCTGTCGGGCCCAGAGCTTGTCGGCGAAGCCCCCTGCTTGTCGCTGGATGCATCTGCCGTGGTTGCTGGCTCATCATCTGCCTCCCTCTCCGCCACTAACGCAGCACTAACCACTTGATTGGTTGCCGCTATATACAGCAGCAACTTCTCTTGCGGCTTAGGTGCGACAAGTATTGGAGTGGAGGACAGGTATCTCTTCAAGTCCTGCAGCGCAGCCTCCGCCTCCGGAGTCCATTTCATTGGACCTGCCTTTTTCAAAATTTTGAAAAATGGCAGGGCGCGCTCAGCAGATCTAGAGATAAACCTGCTGAGAGCAGCCACGCAACCGGCAAGCCTTCGTACATCCTTGACACGCTTTGGTGCTTCGATCTGCTCAATGGCCTTGATCTTGTCGGGATTGGCTTCAATCCCCCGCTGAGACACGAAAAACCCGAGAAGCTTGCCGGATGGGACTCCAAACACGCACTTCTCGGGGTTAAGCTTGAGGTTGATCCTGCGTAGATTTGCAAATGTCTCGTCTAAATCTCGAATCAGGGTCGCCCTGTTCTTGCTCTTGACCACTATGTCATCCATGTAGGCTTCCACATTTCTGTGCATCTGCGGCTCAAAAGCGTGGTAGACTACCCTTGCGAATGTTGAACCAGCATTCTTCAAACTGAAAGGCATCCGTACGAAGCAGTACGTGCCACACGGGGTGATAAATGCGGTTTTCTCTTCATCTTCTTGTGCCATGAAGATCTGATGGTATCCTGAGTATGCATCAAGAAATGAAAGCAAATCACATCCGGCTGTGGAGTCAACAATCTGGTCAATGCGCGGCAAGGGAAATGGGTCTTTGGGACAAGCTTTATTAACATCAGTAAAGTCAATACAAAGCCTCCATTTCCCGTTAGCCTTGCGCACGACAACAGGATTGGCCAACCACGTGGGATGGAGCACTCCTCTGACAAGGCCTGCTGCTTCCAACTTCTTGATTTCTTCTGCGATGAATTCTTGGCGCTCCACTGCCTGTTTCCTGACTTTCTGCTTGACGGGTCGCGCATGAGGACAGACGGCAAGGTGGTGCTCAATTACTTTCCTGGGAACACCGGGGATATCAGACGGTTGCCACGCAAACACGTCGACATTCGCCCGCAGGAAAGCAACGAGCGCGCTTTCCTATTTGGGGTCAAGAGTGGCGCTGATGGTGAAGGTACCACCAGCGCTGTCCTCCTTGGCGGACACCTTCTTGGTCTCAGGTGGAGCTGTCATTGCCTTCTTACACTTGCCGGTGGAGCTCGATGGTGCGTCCTCGACCGTAGCGCAGCACTCCGAAGAGGTGTGCTTGCCGGAGTGGGCATGAGAGCTCTTGCCGGACTTGGTCTTCTTCTTCCCCCCGAGAGCTTCAGCGGCAAGTGTCTTGCGTTCTGCTGCGGCTGCTGCTTCCCGGTAGATCTTGTCGGCACAGATAAGAGCATCCTTCTTGTCGCCAGGGACAGAGATGACACTTATCGGGCCTGGCATTTTTAGTACGTTGTACGCATAGTGAGAGGCTGCCATGAACTTGGCAAGTGCCGGACGGCCAAGGATCCCATTGTAAGGTAATCGAAAGTCAGCAACATCAAATGTGACCCTCTCAGTCCTGAAGTTCAGCTCGCTGCCAAATGTTACCGGCAACGTGATCTTTCCCTTCGGCTTGCTTCTTCCCAGGTTGATTCCTTGAAATGTACCGGTTTCTTCGAGCTCGCTATCCGGGATCTGGAGTTTCTGGAGCACCGCGGAGGAGATCAGGTTCAAGCCGGCCCCACCGTCAACTAGCATCTTAGTGACCTTGAGGTTGCAGATTGTTGGTGAAACCAACATTGGCAAGCACCCGACCGCAGTTATGCGATCAGGATGGTCCTCAATATCAAAGATGATAGGCGTGCTGGACCATTTCAGAGGCTTGCGTGACTCGACGGGTGGTTCTGCTGCATTAACTTCCCGCACCCATTGCTTGAGCTGGCCGTGCGAGGTATGCAGAGAAGCACCACCGTCAACGCACAGGACCTCCGTGGCTTTCTGGAACTCCTGCTCATCAGTCTCCTCATCATCCATGTCTTCATCATCGTCGTCATCTTCATCCTTGTCGCGGCCGCGAGGAGGTCTGTCTCCTTGCCGCTGTTTGGCTTTTCCGCGGCGTCCTCCTCGGCCGGGACGTTTCTTGCCGGATCCCCCAGCACCTTCCTAGGCCTTCTCCTTGTCGCGCCGCTCGTATTCAGCTTTCTGTTGCTCGACAAGCTGCTCGACTTTCTTACAGTTTTAGAGATCATGGCCCTTGGTGCGGTGGATCTTGCAATACTGCTTGTTGGAGCCATCCTGCTTATCGGCGACCGCCACCTCCACGGCAACCTCCTTGCCGGAGTCACCAGCTTTGGCTTCCTTGGCGCCACCACCATTGCCGGACTGCTCAACAACTAGCACCTCTTTGCCTTTCCTCCTTCTGTTGTTCCGCCGCCGGTTTTTCCTTGCCGGGGCGGCATCTTCACTGTCAGATCCTCCCGCTCCTACATTCTCTCCGGGGAGTCTCCTCCCTTCCTCAGCACGTGCACACTTGTCGGCCAGTGCATATAACTCACTGACGTCCCTGATCTTGCACATCGCCATTTCCTCCCGCATCCTGCGGTTTCGCACGTTCTAATGGAACACGCTGATCACTGCGGCAGGGTGGACGTCTGGGATGTTGTGCTGCACAGTGCTGAATCTCTGAATGTACTTGCGCAGGGGCTCTCCTTCCTTCTGGGCGAGCAGATGAAGATCACTCTCCTGGCCATGAGGCTTGTGTCCGCCTGTGAAGGCGCTGACAAACTGATGGCACAGATCAGCCCAAGAGGATATGGAGTTGTCCGGCAAGTGCATGAGCCAGGACCTGACGTTGGGCGTGAGCACCAGTGGGAAGTAGTTAGCAAGGATCTTGTCATCTCGTCCCCCGGCAGCCTGCACCGCGATGGTGTAGATGCTGAGGAACTCTGACGGATGCGTCTTGCCGTCGTACTTCTCCGGTACGTCTGGCTTGAAGTTCTTCGTGCTGGGCCACTGGACTTGCCGTAGCTCACGAGTGAACGCAGGGCAACCTACCGCGTACGGCAGATCGCCTGGTTCCCGTGGCGCATGCATGTCAACAGAGGGCCCAGCGCGCTTGTCGGATTGATGTCGCGCTTCTCTTTGGCGCTCGATGCGAGTTCGAGCGTCTTCTTGTTGTCAATCATGAAGAACTTGGCGCTGATCGCGACGAGCTCGTGGATCCGAAGATGCGATGGAGTCGCTGTCGAGGTGGATCCGGCGAGTCGGCGATCTTGGCCTTTGGGGTGGTGATTGCATGGTAGTTGCACCTCCACCCGTTTCGTCGCCACCGGCTCGCACCCGGCAACCCTGCCGCGGCGGCGACGCGCTCGGCCGCCGTGGAGTGTCGCCGTTGGCGTAGCCGATGAGACTCTGAATGGTGGCCCTCCATTCGTCGATCTTGTCCGACGTCGGAGGGTAATCTAGGAGAAGTTGAGCTCGCGCCAAAGCTTCTGCTGGAGTGGTGGGTGGCAGTGGCGGACGGCGCGAGGAGCGAGACGTGCTCGGACTTCTAACTATGTTAGAAGGAGCAGTATCCCGTCCAGGCGACCGTGCCCCGCTCGTGCCAGCACGCTGGCGTGCATGCTGGTCTTGATCGCCCCGAGATCCACCAGCTTGGTCTTGGCCTATCATGCATATGGCACTGCAAGTGCCATGACGCTGTTGGTCTTGCGCCTCCTGAGAGTGGCGTGGAACATGTACAGTCGCCGAGGTTTGTGCAGCCTTGTTCTTGGACCTGGCAGCATCATGAGCTTCCTTGTCGACGTCCATTCTTCCGCCGACGTCCATTCCACCACCCGTTTGCTCCAACGGTGGCGGAAGTGACGTGGACGGAGCGGCTGCCGCCGAAGTCTTCTTCTTCGGTGGCATGTTGATGAAGGGAATGGAGATCTAGCTCGTGTGAACACCGGATCAGGTTCACACAATCTCGACGCCCCCTACCTGGCGGGGAAACTGATCCACGAACACCTATGGGGCCGGCGGACCGGGCCCCTTTCGGTTCGGCGGGGGGCGGAGATCGCACGAAGAGCAGATCGAGGCGAAGCACACGAGCAGTTTACCCAGCTTCGGAGCTCTCCGGAGAGATAACACTCCTACTGCTGCTTGTCTGGTTGTATTATCTTGTGCTCTTGCTCGTGAGAGCTAAGTGTTTTCTGGCTCACGAATGAATCGAACCAACCCCCCCCCTACGTTGCGCATGGGCCTCCTTTTATACGCTAATGGGGTCACCGACAGGTGGCAACGCAGAGAAGGGTACGAATGTCAAAAGTGGGGTGGTTGGTACAGTTACTTGTACAGTGCACCCTACCTAACCCTGACGGCAGGGGATAAGGGCATTGAATGCCCGTCTGGGTCGCCCAAACAGTGCAGAAAAGGACCGTTAGGGGCGCCACCGTTCGCCACGACAGCGATCTTGTCAGCTTCGCATGCCACTGCGCACCGCTGGCTGCACAGCCTCCCGCCACACACGCCTGGAGAGGCCCCCAGGGCGACACGTTGGTGGATGCGCTGGAGCGTGGGCACAGAGTGGCCGCCTGCCGCGGCAAGCGCCTTGCCGCTGTTGTTATCTTGTCGGGTCCGGAAGCTTGTCGCTCACCGGGCTTCGAGGTACCTTGGTTGGTCTTCCCGGCAAGCTCCTCTTGCCGGGGCCTTGTTGCCTTGCCGGAGCGCGTGGCGCGCCGCGGCAAGTTCCTTGGAGTGCCTTGGTTAGCCTTCCCGGCAAGCTCCTCTTGCCGGGGCCTTGTCTCCTGAGCTTAAATACTTTGTTCTTGAATGGCTCCAAGGGAACCACGGAGGACCTTGGCGTTCTCCCGGCAAGCCTTGCCGCGGGGTGCTGCAACTGCCGTGCACAAGTTCGGGGTACTAGGGTACCCCTATTCTAGTACACCAACAACCTGATTTCATTAATGCAAGTACGACACATGTGTTTTACTTCTTCAAATACTAAAAACATATCGTGGCATGGGAGTTCTTGGATTCTCTACTGTAAGAGTTTCTTATCTTCTAAACAACATATTCTAATTGCAATTCTTTCATCTCATAGAAGAAAAAATATTCAAATGATAATCACAACTGTGCAAAACAGGTTGATCTCCAAGCTATGCGCGAAATATTTTTGTATGAGATTATAACCTACCAAAACAGCAAGGTCCAACTACCAGTCGTGAGATCATTTCTTCAAAACCACGTAAGTTATAAACACCTCCTTGAATTTTCATACTTCTCTTAAAGCAACTTTGTTACTAAGGGAAGTATAAACCAAAAATTCAATCAATCTGTTTCTGCTTTTATTCTTCAGGGTTTCCGGTCTTTCAAATAAAAGGACTTTGCACAGTCAATAGAATGAACAGCTGAAAGGTACACTCTAAAAGAAGTGTGTTTTTGAAAACTAGTACACTTTTTTCACATGATCCAGTCCATATTCAGATGTATATTTTATATTAAGAGACTAAATGTATTCTGTTTTTGAATTTTTCAGGACCACTTGAAGGTGTAAAATGGATGAGATCATATTTTCGGCGAGCTTCACATTTCAATATCGAAACAAGGGTCAACACCAGCCATTCTTAACTTGTTTCTGGCTTCCACTAGTGTAGTTGTTCTAAGTAATACACCCCCTGCCAGTATGATTTTACTTATGGAGAACTAACTGTTTTTTAATTCAGTTGTACTAATTAGAATAAAATTTCCTTTCAAACCAGTAAACTACTGCAAGCCACTACCAAATTCTAAAATAATTCATTCAGCAGCTATTCTGTGATTTTATGGAGATTTTTTATTGTTATGAAAATTCATACCATTTTTTGGTTCACGCATTTTCTCCCATCGAACATAATCTTATAGAAATTTCCAGTTCAAAGTATATTGACGAAACAGTAGAAGGAACCGATGAACTAGCGCTGAAATAGTCCAAACAGAACAAACAGTGAACTAGCGCTGAAACAGTGCAAACGCGCTAGAATTTGGGCCGAACAAAGAATCAGCCCAACATTCTACTTCTGCAGGAGCCAGTTATGCTAATCGGCGCAGAAGGCGCCGACTAGGAGCACCCGTCGTTTCGTTCGGACAACTTCCACAACTCCCACGACCCTGTGTCACGACTGACGACCGATGCCGGAGGGAGGATCCATGGGGACCGCGCCTAGGTTCAGGGCGGGTCTGCCTCACATGGGGCCGAGGCGCCCGACGAGGTTGTCTTCTGGCGATTCCACGATGTCGTGCCCGAGCCAGCGGATCATCCGCTGTCGATTTGACTCTGTCGATTCAGTAATTGAATCACGATTACAAGAGGCCATTAATGGCCATGGATATGAGAGGCCGGCGGATAATTGCAGGTCAGTTACATTGTCAATTCACGCTCGTCCTTTACTCTCGCGTCCATATAATCTCCACTATCTATCTTCTCCTTGCCCATTCCCCTCCTCAGTTCCGCAACAACTATGGTTGACGCTCAGGTTGCTGATTCGTCTTCCTTCTTTAGCGAATGGTCTCTCCTTCCTACTTCCATCCTACCCCCAATTCTGCATTGAGTTAAAGATTTTTATTTATTTATTTATGTTGTTCTTTGTGCTTTCAAATAAACGCAGGTTCTCTGATCTCGATCGATTGGATCTCGGTTTCACGGTTGGCTGATTCTGCTGCATTGAAAGGCGAGGCACTGCTTTCACCATAATGATTTCTTGCATGAGAATAATACATGCTTAAACGCAGCATCTTCCAATTGTTCAAAGTGCTAATAGTTACAACCTGAGATTACTTGCTCGGGTCCTTCTTTCACAAAGTACAGAGATGACTTCAGAGTAACCATGTTCTTTTCAGCTTTTCTATTCTACATAAACAACTTGAGGACGGTATGGATCAGGGTCTTCTGTTTGAAGGTGTTTTCCTTCACATGTTTCAATTTTGAAGCCCTATTTGGGCATGCCTCACTTTCTGGGAATGCAATGGTAAAGTTATGGTATTTTTCTAAGTGTAGTTATAGTGTGAGATTATTTGTTTGGGTTCCAAAATCTTGCACAAAGTGCAGAGTTGGCTTAGATTAACCATGTTCTTTTCAGCTTTTCTGTTCTAAATAAACGACATGAGGACGGTGAGGATCAATTCATATTTGTCCTGCTTTTGAAGTCCCTCTGTATTGGGGAATGCCTTGCTTTCTAGGAATGCAAAGGTGAAGGTACGATACTTTTTCTTAATTCTTATTTGGTGACTGTATTTTGATTGCTTGTAGCGAGTGATTTTCAATATTTAATTACTCATCAGAACTGAAGTATAAGCCCAGCGTTACTGAAAAAGGGTTTCCCCCTGCTTTGTATTCCAAAGCAACCAACACCGAGTACAGGTAACGCTGTGGCGAGAAGCACAACACACCAAGAGAAAAAGAAGAAGAAACAAATGCCAACGACGGCAGCTTGGCAAAGCGCGGATGACCCACCACCGCGGTGCCCACCGGAAATAAAACACCACATGCCGAGGCTCCGATCCGCCGCATACCAAGCAACACCTCCAAGAAGGGATGTGACGCCGACGACGCTGCTGCCCAGACGAGTCCTCAGGTTTCCCCGAGCACGCACAGGGAGGTGGGGTGGATACCACCGACACCCTCCAGGGAGGAATGGTGGCACTCGCAGGTGTCACCGCGTCGGGGCCGAAGCCGGCAGGGATTTCTCCCGCATTCCAGCCCCAACCGCCCAACCGAACTGAACCGACCGCCCAACCATCGCCCATCACCATGCGCCAACGCAGTAGCGCCGCCACCCACGCCGCCTCACTACGAACACCACCACGAGGCCAAGAGGACCGGAGAGAAGCTCACCACGACGGGAGCAGCAACATCGACACCGAGCGGGAGGGAACCACCTCCACCGCCGTCGTGCGGGAGGCCCGTGCCTCCAGCACCATCGTGGTAGCCGCCCGGACGCGGCAGCGGGGCATGCCGGGCCACCCCTGGCCCAGCCAGGCCCGAAGAGGGCCCGTTAAACTCCGTCGGCCGCGATGCAGCAGACCAGTGTCGTCACCGCCGGCACCCAGCCACGCGTCGCATCTCCGCAGCCTCCCAGAAGCCACATCGGATCCATCCCCGCCGCCAGCCCGCCCTGGCCCAGATGGGGCCTGCAGGGCCCAGATCTGGGCCGAGCGGACGACGCTAGATCCCGCCGCCACCCAGTAGCTCGCCTGCATGCTCCACGGAGCCCCGCCGCCACGCCAGACCGCCGCCGCTTAGATGCACCCCCCTGGAGCCGCTCCGCTCGCGCCGGAGAGCGACCGGGAGGGAAAGGGCCAGGAGGCCGCCGCCACCAGCAGCCCCAGGGCCAAGCCGGCCGCGGGCGCCGGCGACGGCGGCGAGAAGGAAGAAGGAAGGGGGGAGCCTGGAGGGAGGAGGCCCGATGCGCGGCCGTTCGCCCGTGGGGGAACGGAAAAGCTATAGAGCAAAGCACCTATTAATGGTATTTATGTTGGCAAATGCTATAGAACAAAGTCTCGGCAGCATGCATATAATATGTAGCCAGGATAGTCATTTGTCTTACCTAGCTACCTCTCCCTTATTTTTTTAACATTTATCGGGCCTTGGATATTCTAAATGTGTCATGTATATTCTTTTTCATTCTTCAATAAACTGTGAAGTGGAATTCGTAATTGAATTCTTCTTGTACCCACATGTATGTGTTAGGATCTTCCATCTATACTCTCCTTTATCATATTTGTTTCATGTTAGATGGCCATGGAAAGGGTTATCAATTCACTTATCGAGAAAGAATCTAATTCAATTTGAGGCAATGCTTTCAGTTTGAGTGATTTGTTGTCTGTGAGTATAATGTTCCAACACCCACATCTTCCAATTGTTGAGAGTGTTAATGGTCAAATTGTGAGATTATTTTCGTATGGAAGCACTAAATAGGCAGTTGTTCATGCACTAAGTTTCTACATTATTTGTGTCCCTCACTTCATGCCCTGCTCCAGTATTGTTTGACAAAGTGCAGAGTGCGCTAAGTAGCCATGTTATTTTTGTTAATCCAATTACAGTGCTATATAAGTCAAGCTCTCAAATTCATATATGGCACACTAGAAAAATGCAAAAGGTAGCTATTATGTCTGTTACTTAGTAACCTCTACTTTCATTTCTGATCTATCAAGGCACATTTAATAGAATAAAAATCTATATATTTCATTCAACAATCTTGACTCGTGATCATGCAAGTATCGTTCAGCAAAAGACTGCAGTTAATATATTGATCTAAAAAGGAGATGACGTTGACCAAAATTAAAGATTCAAACAAAAAGACGTGCTTTATAGTGATGAAATTTAGGAGATTTATTGTCTTGTTTCTTGAATGAAACGGTATTTGTAAGCCAAATATTTTAATGCTATTATGTGAAAATATGAAGTCATCATGTTTTAGTTTTCATCCCTTTTAAGTTGTTCCTATATGTTGGAATATGTTTTCTAACCAGCGTAATTCCGGTTGACTGAAGACACCAAACCTTTTTTTTGCAGGTAGACCACTTGTATTAAGCAATCACAACAGTATACAATCAACAGGATTCAACTCAACGACACCTGGGGGATCAGAGCACAATCAACTTATATTTCTACTTTCTAAGCAAGCAGAGTTTGCCAGAAAGTTGCTAACTTTATTTTGGGAGTGCCTAACATGAGTAATACTAATTATACGAAGACTCAAGAGGTGCTTTATTTCTTTCACCAAAAAGGAATACACCGATCTATCCATGTCGCTGGTTTGAATCATATTTGTAACTTAAGAGAGACCACTTCAATCACCACGGGAAGGTCACTCCTCTGAAGGCCAATGATAAGCCCTGGCTACAAGCACATAAGTCTGATTCTAAATCATCCTGGTAGGAGAAAAGTTCTATGCAAGAAGGAAAAAAATAGGTCCGGTGTCATCTCATAACACCATGCCAGCTCCAGCTCTTCCATCTGAAGATAGCGATCCATCAGAATTAATTTTCACCCAACCCGAAGGGGGGTAGATCGACAACCAGCCTAACTCTATAAAAAGTAGGATATGTTATGATTGTCCGACAGTTGTGTTGTATATTGGGATTAATTGAATGTGCTTTGCTTTATGCTATTAATTAGGATGTAAGTCATACCATGTGGCATCCTGCTAAGAGCAAGGCATTTTAATTCAACTGTTCATTTATACAGTTTAAATATGTCTACCTTTTGTTTTCGAGATGGGCTTGAGCAAGATGGGCACCTCATGCATATCACCCATGAAATATTGGGTAACTATACAAACATGATTTGCAGAAAGTTTATACACATTTAACTTAAACGTTTCATGTAAGAAAATTCCTACCATTCTATAGAAAAAATAGAAGGGCGCTGCAACGTGCGCCATCATGGTCTAGTTCATCTTAAAATTATGTTGATATCCCGGAGGGCATGGCACCTTATGAATAATGTTGTACACGAGGACGACAAAGGTTTGTGACAGTATCCAAAAACTTCCTAATCAAATACATAGAGGAAATTCACTAGGCACTAGCACCGGAGGGCAGTGTTCAAGATATCTTCTGGTACTCCGATAAATCGGACGATTTATCTCTTACCAGCATCTGGCCACTAAGATAAATCGGCCGATAAATAAGCCGATGTGGCGATAAATCGGCTGATATGCCGATAAACTGACCGATTTATCCCTTATCATGGGTCGACCGATAAGTTCCATTCCCATGCAGAATTCCTATGCATGTTGCAGGTCATTGATGACAATCAGTGGTTGCCACAGAAATTAGGAGCCTGGAAGCTAAGGGTATGTTTGGATGACAGCTGAGCGCTGCCATACCAATATTTTGGCGTCGACCACCAGCCTAGGAGGGCCTTTCGATTGGTGCCGGCGTTTTCTTACCCTTCCAATGTTTTGGTCACTAGTACACCTCCTCTTTACTTTTTGTGCCCATGCTTTGGCTTGGCAGGGGCGACAAAATTCTACGGCAAAAAAATGGCACGCCCTCAATTTGGCAGGGCAGTCCTGGGCACTAACCAAACAGCCCCTAAATGCATATGCATCCTTTATTCATGAGATAGGCCAAGCTAGTGCAGGGATTGTCGTTAGGGATACGAGAGGAATGTTGCATTGTCAATCTGCAAATGCATGTCGTGGTACCAAGCTGTTGAGGAGGTTCATGCTATTTCGGCATAGATTGGATTTTCGGAATTGATGCATGTATACAGAGGTCCTCTCTGCATTGGGACTAATTGCTCCCAAGTTATCACGCTAATAAATTCTAATGTTCCAAATAGATTTGCTCTCTTTGCAATTGTTGCTGACATAAGAAACAAGATGGATGATGACCCACAAGTATAGCAGATCAATCCTAGTCCTTTCGATAAGTAAGAGTGTCAAACTCAATGAGTAGCAAAAGGAATTGATATGCACTTTTCAGCAAGGTTTCACTTCAAGTGTTATAAGAGGGCCTGTCTAGGGTGCATCTAGATGTGCCCTAACTATTGCACATCTAAATGACTTAATCAAATTAAAAAAATGGACAAAAGAAAATGCTTGCACGAATCTTAGCGTAAAATAAATGACATTGGACTTAGATGTGCAATACTTATAGCACATCTAGATGTGTTTTAGCAAAACTGTTTTGATAAATAGTTTGGTAGCAAGATAATTTATAACAAGTTAACAAGTAACAATAGTAAAAAAATGCAACAACTGGTCAAACCCTTAATTATGCTAAGAACAAGCGAAGGTGTTTCTTATAGTGACTAAAATGCTCTTGAGGACACGTGGGAGTTTCACCAAGTTTCACCATGATTCATTGATTTAACTTTCATTGCCATGATAAGTGTTACATGGGTGGACCGGATCTAAGTTACTTTCCTAACTTGAACAAGTAGCTTCTTATGATTATACTCTCCAAGTCTCCATGCAAGCATCCGCAACTATTAGAGAAATAGTTAAGATAAATCTAATCATAGCATTAAGCAATTGGATACAAAACAGCCCCTTACGGAATAATTCACTAACTAGGGTTTAGGTTTCTATCACTCCCGCAACCCATCATCTACAAACTAATTTCACAAGCTTTCTCCTAGGCCCAAAGATGATGAAGTGTTATGTAGTCGATGTTCACACCACTAGAGGAAGAACAACACAACATAATATCAAAACATTGAATAAGAATCAACTTCACATGATTACTATTATAACAAGACTTCTCTCATGTCCTCAAGAACTAATGAAACTACTCACAACTCATCATATGGATCATGATCAGTGGGTATAAACATATGATTAACAATAAGAACACAATAATTTTTCACCAATTAAACCAACTAACCTCAACTACAAGATATAATCAACACTACAGGCACTCCCAGGGTACCAATCCGAGGTTAGATACAAAGATTAAGCACAAGAGAAGAATTATGGTTTGGAGATGAGATGGTGCTAGTGAAGATAATGATGAAGATGATGATCCCCACGTTGAACGGGCTGTTAATGATGATGAAGACTTTCTATTCTGTTGCATTTTCAGGTCAGATTTCCAACTGTTGGTAATTCCCATCTCTTTTTATATCTTGCATTTTAAAAGAGAAAAGACACTAGAATTGCATCATATTATGAAATATATCATTGAAATAGGGTATATTATAGTAAAAATTAATGATGCAAATGAAGGAAATATGCCCCAGAGGCAATAATAAAGTTATTATTTATTTCCTTATATCATGATAAATGTTTATTATTCATGCCAGAATTGTATTAACCGGAAACATGATACATGTGTGAATACATAGACAAACAGAGCATCACTAGTATGCTTCTACTTGACTAGCTCGTTAATCAAAGATGGTTATGTTTCCTAGCCATAGACAAAGAGTTGTCATTTGATTAACGGGATCACATCATTAGGAGAATGATGTGATTGACTTGACCCATTCCGTTAGCTTAGCACTTGATCGTTTAGTTTGTTTCTATTGCTTTCTTCATAACTTATACATGTTCCTATGACTATGAGATTATGCAACTCCCGTTTACGGGAGGAACACTTTGTGTGCTACCAAACGTCACAACGTAACTGGGTGATATAAAGGTGCTTTATAGGTGTCTCCAAAGGTACTTGTTGGGTTGACGTATTTAGAGATTAGGATTTGTGATATGTCTCCAACTTATCTATAATTTTTTATTGCTCCATGCTATATTTATCTTCTGTTTTGGACATTATTGGGCTTTATTATCCACTTTTTATATTATTTTTGGGACTAACCTATTAACCGGAGGCCCAGCCCAGAATTGCTGTTTTCTTTGCCTATTTTAGGATTTCAAAGAAAAGGAATATCAAACGGAGTCCAAACGGAATGAAACCTTTGGGAACGTGATTTTTGGAACGAACAAGATCCAGGAGACTTGGACCCTACATCAAGCAACCAATAGGGAGGCCACGAGGTAGGGGCGCGCCTACCCCCTCCCCCCCCCCACCGGCGCGCCCTCCACCCTCATGGGACCCCTGTTGCTCCACCGACGCACTTCTTCCTCCTATATATACCTACGTACCCCCAAATGATCAGATACGGAGCCAAAACCCTAATTCCAACCCGCAAGTTTCTGTATCCACGAGATCCCATCTTGGGGCCTGTTCCGGAGCTCCGCCAGAGGGGGCATCGATCATGGAGGGCTTCTACATCAACACCATAGCCTCTCCGATGAAGTGTGAGTAGTTTACCTCAGACCTTCGGGTCCATAGTTATTAGCTAGATGGCTTCTTCTTTCTTTTTGGATCTCAATACAAAGTCCCCCCCTCTCTTGTGGAGACCTATTCGATGTAATCTTCTTTTGCGGTGTGTTTGTTGAGACCGATGAATTGTGGGTTTATGATCAAGTTTATCTATGAACAATATTTGAATATTCTCTGAATTCTTTTATGTATGATTGGTTATCTTTGCAAATCTCTTCGAATTATCATTTTGGTTTGGCCTACTAGATTGATCTTTCTTGCAATGGGAGAAGTGCTTAGCTTTGGGTTCAATCTTGCGGTGTCCTTTCCCAGTGACAGTAGGGGCAGCAAGGCACGTATTGTATTGTTGCCATCGAGGATAACAAGATGGGGTTTTCATCATATTGCATGAGTTTATCCCTCTACATCATGTCATCTTGCTTAAAGCATTACTCTGTTCTCTCGAACTTAATACTCTAGATGCATGCTGGATAGCGGTCGATGTGTGGAGTAATAGTAGTAGATGCTCAACAGTAATTTGTTCACCTACCGTAAAATACTTATGCTCTTGAGAGAAGCCACTAGTGAAACCTATGGCCCCCGGGTCTATCTTCATCATATTATCTTCCAACACTTAGTTATTTCCTTTGCTTTTTACTATGCTTTTATTTTACTTTGCATCTTTATCATAAAAATACCAAAAATATTATCTTATCATATCTATCAGATCTCACTCTCGTAAGTGACCGTGTAGGGATTGACAACCCCTTATCGCGTTGGTTGCGAGGATTTATTTGTTTTGTGTAGGTGCGAGGGACTCGCGCGTAGCCTCCTACTAGATTGATACCTTGGTTCTCAAAAAATGAGGGAAATACTTACGCTCCTTTGCTGCACCACCCTTTCCTCTGTAAGGGAAAACCAACGCAAGTGCTCAAGAGGTAGCAAGAAGGATTTCTGGCGCTGTTGCCAGGGAGGTCTATGCAAAAGTCAACATACCAAGTACCCATCACAAACCCTTATCTCCCGCATTACATTATTTGCCATTTGCCTCTCATTTTCCTCTCCCCCACTTCACCCTTGCCGTTTTATCCGCCCTCTCTCTCTCTCTATCCTCCCTCTCTTTCTCTATTTGCCTCTTTTGCCCGTTCCTCGTTTGCTTGTGTGTTAGATTGCTTGTTTGTCATGATGGCTCTTCCCCGATTTGGTGACCTTCACCTTAAAAGGTTAGAAGAAATCGAAAGCAACATTAGGAGTTTTATGGTCTTGCAATTTGAGCATAATAGTTTATTTAGAAATGATCTTAAGGAACAAAAAAGCTTTATGAGTTATATGAATAAAGAGCTCGATGATATGCCTAAAGAATTTGATGGTTTGAGATCCCAAATTGCTTGTCTTGAGAAGTTAATAGCTGAAGTTTCGGATAAGCAGGCTACCTTAGTTAATAAGATGGCCGCTAAGCCGAAAGACCATGATAATAAAGATGAAGATCTAAAAGTTATTGATGTGTCCCCTATTAAATCTTTGTTTTGCAATATGAATCTTGATAATGATGGGACTGAATATGATCCACCTTTACCTAGGAGGCGTTCCAAAAATTCAGAGTTTTTAGATCTTGATGCTAAATTTGATAAAAGTGGGATTGAAGAGATCAAAACTCTAGATGTTAATGAACCTACTATTTTGGATTTCAAGGAATTTAATTATGATAGCTGCTCTTTGATAGATTGTATTTCCTTGTTGCAATCCGTGCTAAATTCTCCTCATGCTTATAGTCAAAATAAAGCTTTTACCAAACATATCGTTGATGCTTTGATGCAATCTTATGAAGAAAAACTTGAGTTGGAAGTTTCTATCCCTAGAAAACTTTATGATGAGTGGGAACCAACTATTAAAATTAAAGATCATGAATGCTATGCTTTGTGTGATTTGGGTGCTAGTGTTTCCACGATTCCAAAGACTTTGTGTGATTCGTTAGGTTTCCGTGATTTTGATGATTGCTCTTTAAACTTGCACCTTGCGGATTCCACTATTAAGAAACCTATGGGAAGAATTAATGATGTTCTTATTGTTGCAAATAGGAATTATGTGCCCGTAGATTTTATCGTTCTTGATATAGATTGCAATCCTTCATGTCCTATTATTCTTGGTAGACCTTTCCTTAGAACGATTGGTGCAATTATTGATATGAAGGAAGTAAATATTAGATTCCAATTTTCGTTAAGGAAAGGCATGGATCACTTTCCTAGAAAGAAAATTAAATTACCTTATGAATCTATTATGAGAGCCACTTATGGATTGCCTACCAAAGATGGCAACACCTAGATCTATCCTTGCTTTTTATGCCTAGCTAGGGGCGTTAAACGATAGCGCTTGTTGGGAGGCAACCCAATTTTATATTTATTCCTTGCTTTTTGCTCCTGTTTAGTAATAAATAATTTATATAGCCTCTGTTTTGTTTGTGTTTTTTTGTGTTTAATTAGTGTTTGTGCCAAGTAGAACCGTTGGGAAGACTTGGGAAAGTCTTGTTAATCTTGCTGCAAAAAACAGAAACTTTAGCGCTCACGAGAATTGCTGCCATTTTTTTGGAAAGTTCTATTTAGTTAAATATTTTTTAAGATTATTAATAGATAAATTCCTCACGTCAAGCAATTTATTTTAGAATTTTTGGGGTTCCAGATCTTGCGCTAGATACAGATTACTACAGACTGTTCTGTTTTTGACAGATTCTGTTTTTTGTGTGTTTTTTTGCTTATTTTGATGAATCTATGGCTAGTAAAATAGTTTATAAACCATAGAGAAGTTGGAATACAGTAGGTTTAACACAAATATAAATAAAGAATGAGTTCATTACAGTACCTTGAAGTGGCCTTCTGTTTTCTTTCGCTAACGGAGCTCACGAGATTTTCTACTTTAAGTTTTGTGTTGTGAAGTTTTCAAGTTTTGGGTAAAGATTTGATGGATTATGGAACAAGGAGTGGCAAGAGCCTAAGCTTGGGGATGCCCATGTCACCCCTAAGATAATCTAAGGACACCTAAAAGCCAAAGCTTGGGGATGCCCCGAAAGGCATCCCCTCTTTCGTCTACTTCTATCGGTAACTTTACTTGGAGCTATATTTTTATTCACCACATGATATGTGTTTTGCTTGGAGTGTCTTGTATGATTTGAGTCTTTGCTTTTTATTTACCACAATCATCTTTGTTGTACACACCTTTTGAGAGGGACACACATGATTCGGAAATTATTAGAATACTCTATGTGCTTCACTTATATCTTTTGAGTTATATAGTTTTGCTCTAGTACTTCACTTATATCTTTTAGAGCACGCTGGTGGATTTGTTTTATAGAAATTGTTGATCTCTCATGCTTCACTTATATTATTTTGAGAGTCTTAAATAGCATGTTAATTTGCTTAAATAATCCTAATATGCTAGGTATACAAGATTAATAATAAAATTCTCTTACGAGTGTGTTGAATACTGTGAGAAGTTTGATACTTGATAATTGTTTTGAGATATGAAGATGGTGATATTAGAGTCATGCTAGTTGAGTAGTTGTGAATTTGAGATATACTTGTGTTAAAGTTTGTGATTCCCGAAGCATGCACGTATGGTGAACCATTATGTGATGAAGTCGGAGCATGATTTATTTATTGATTGTCTTCCTTATGAGTGGCGGTCGGGGACGAGCGATGGTATTTTCCTACCAATCTATCCCCCTAGGAGCATGCGCATAATACTTTGCTTTGATAACTTGTAGATTTTTGCAATAAGTATATGAGTTCTTTATGACTAATGTTGAGTCCATGGATCATACGCACTCTCACACCTCCACCATTGCTAGCCTTTCTAATACCGTGCACCTTTCGCCGGTATCATACACCCACCATATACCTTCCTCAAAACAGCCACCATACCTACCTATCATGGCATTTCCATAGCCATTCCGAGATATATTGCCATGCAACTTTCCACCATTCCGTTTACTATGACACACTCCATCATTGTCATATTGCTTTGCATGATCATGTAGTTGACATTGTATTTGTGGCAAAGCCACCGTTCATAATTCTTTCATACATGTAACTCTTGATTCATTGTATATCCTGGTACATCGCTGGAGGCATTCACATAGAGTCATATTTTGTTCTAAGTATCGAGTTGTAATTCTTCAGTTGTAAGAAAATAAAAGTGTGATGATCATCATTATTAGAGCATTGTCCCAAGTGAGGAAAGGATGATGGAGACTATGATTCCCCCACAAGTCGGGATGAGACTCCGAACGAAAAAAAGAGGCCATAAAAAAAGAGAGAAAAGGCCCAAATAAAAAATATGAGAGAAAAAGAGAGAAGGGACAATGCTACTATCCTTTTACCACACTTGTGCTTCAAAGTAGCACCATGATCTTCACGATAGAGAGTCTCCTTTGTTATCACATTCATATACTAGTGGGAATTTTTCATTATAGAACTTGGCTTGCATATTCCAATGATGGGCTTCCTCAAAATGCCCTAGGTCTTCGTGAGCAAGCAAGTTCGATGCACACCCACTTAGTTTCTTTTTGAGCTTTCATATACTTATAGCTCTAGTGCATCCGTTGCATGGCAATCCCTACTCACTCACATTGATATCTATTGATGGGCATCTCCATAGCCCGTTGATACGCCTAGTTGATGTGAGACTATCTTCTTCTTTTTGTCTCCTCCACAACCACCATTCTATTCCACCTAAAGTGCTATGTTCATGGCACACGCTCATGTATTGCGTGAAGATTGAAAAAGTTAGAAAATGTGAAAAGTATGAAACAATTGCTTGGCTTGTCATCGGGGTTGTGCATGATTTAAATACTTTGTGTGGTGAAGATAGAGCATAGCCAGACTATATGATTTTGTAGGGATAACTTTCTTTGGCCATGATATTTTGAAGAGACATAATTGCTTAGTTAGTATGCTTGAAATATTATTATTTCTATGTCAATATTAAACTTTTGTCTTGAATTTTTCGGATTTGAATATTCATACCACAATTAAGAAGAATTACATTGAAATTATGCCAAGTAGCATTCCACATCAAAAAATTTGTTTTTATCATATACCTACTCGAGGACGAGCAGGAATTAAGCTTGGGGATGCTTGATACGTCTCCAACGTATCTATAATTTTTGATTGCTCCATGCTATATTATCTTCTGTTTTGGACATTATTGGGCTTTATCATCCACTTATATATTATTTTTGGGACTAACCTATTAACCAGAGGCCCAGCCCAGAATTGTCGTTTTTGCCTATTTTAGGGTTTCGAAGAAAAGGAATATCAAACGGAGTCCAAACGGAATGAAACCTTCGGGAACGTGATTTTTGGAACGAACAAGATCTAGGAGACTTGGACCCTACATCAACCAACCAATAGGGAGGCCACGAGGTACGGGGCGCGCCTACCCCCCCCCCCCAGGCGCACCCTCCACCCTCGTGGGCCCCCTGTTGCTCCACCGACGTACTTCTTCCTCCTATATATACCTACGTACCCCCAAACGATCAGATACAGAGCCAAAACCCTAATTCCACCGCCGCAACTTTCTGTATCCACAAGATCCCATCTTGGGGCTTGTTTCGGAGCTCCGCCGGAGGGGGCATCGATCATGGAGGGCTTCAACATCAACACCATAGAATCTCCGATGAAGTGTGAGTAGTTTACCTTAGACCTTCAGGTCCATAGTTATTAGTTAGATGGCTTCTTCTCTCTTTTTGGATCTCAATACAAAGTTCTCCCCCTCTCTTGTGGATATCTATTCGATGTAATCTTCTTTTGTGGTGTGTTTGTTGGGACCGATGAATTGTGGGTTTATGATCAAGTTTATCTATGAACAATATTTGAATCTTCTCTGGATTCTTTTATGTATGATTGGTTATCTTTGCAAGTCTCTTCGAATTATCAGTTTGGTTTGGCCTACTAGATTGATCTTTCTTGCAATGGGAGAAGTTCTTAGCTTTGGGTTCAATCTTGCGGTGTCCTTTCCTAGTGACAGTAGGGGCAGCAAGGCATGTATTGTATTGTTGCCATCGAGGATAACAAGATGGGGTTTTCATCATATTGCATGAGTTTATCCCTCTACATCATGTCATCTTGCTTAAAGCATTACTCTGTTCTCTCGAACTTAATACTCTAGATGCATGCTGGATAGCGGTCGATGTGTGGAGTAATAGTAGTAGATGCAGGCAGGAGTCGGTCTACATGTCTCGGACGTGATGCCTATATACATGATCATACCTAGATATTCTCATAACTATGCTCAATTCTGTCAATTGCTCAACAGTAATTTGTTCACCTACCGTAAAATACTTATGCTCTTGAGAGAAGCCACTAGTGAGACCTATGGCCCCCGGGTCTATCTTCATCATATTAATCTTCCAACACTTAGTTATTTCCTTTGCTTTTTTACTTTGCTTTTATTTTACTTTGCATCTTTATCATAAAAATACCAAAAATATTATCTTATCATATCTATCAGATCTCACTCTCGTAAGTGACCGTGTAGGGATTGACAACCCCTTATCGCGTTGGTTGAGAGGATTTATTTGTTTTGTGTAGGTGCGAGGGACTCGCGCATAGCCTCCTACTGGATTGATACCTTGGTTCTCAAAAACCGAGGGAAATACTTACTCTACTTTGCTGCACCACCCTTTCCTCTTCAAGGAAAAACCAACACAAGTGCTCAAGAGGTAGCAATTTGTCACTCCGATTGTCGGAGAGGTATCTCTGGGCCCACTCGGTAATACACATCACCTAAGCCTTGCAAGCATTGCAACTAATGAGTTAGTTGCGGGATGATGTGTTACGAAATGAGTAAAGAGACTTGCCGGTAACGAGATTGAACTAGGTATTGAGATACCGACGATCGAATCTCGGGCAAGTAACATACCGATGACAAAAGGAACAACATATGTTGTTATGCGGTTTGACCGATAAAGATCTTCGTAGAATATGTAGGAGCCAATATGAGCATCCAGGTTCCGCTATTGGTTATTGACCGTAGACGTGTCTCGGTCATGTCTACATAGTTCTCGAACCCGTAGGGTCCGCACGCTTAAAGTTCGATGACAGTTATATTATGAGTTTATGGTTTTTGATGTACCGAAGGTAGTTCGGAGTCCCAGATATGATCACGGACATGACGAGGAGTCTCGAAATGTTCGAGACGTAACGATCGATATATTAGACGTCTATATTTGGATACCGGAATGGTTCCGGGTGAGATCGGGATAATACCGGAGCACCGGGAGGTTATCGGAACCCCTCGGGAGGTATATGGGCCTTAATGGGCTTTAGTGGAAAGGAGGGGAAAGGAGCAAGGGAGGGGGCGCCCCCCCAAGCCCAATCTGAATTGGGAGCCCCCCCCCTTTCCTTCCTCCCTCCTTGCTCTTCCTTCCCTCTCCCTCTCCAAATAGGAAAAGGAGGAGTCCTACTCCCTTGGGCGCGCCTCCTCCCCTTGGCCGGCCCTCTCCTCCCCTCCTTTATATACGGAGGAGAGGGGCACCCCACAGACACAACAATTGATCTCTTGGATCTTTTAGCCATGTGCGGTGCCCCTCTCCACCATAGTCCACCTCGATAGTATTGTAGCGGTGCTTAGGCGAAGCCCTGCGATAGTAGAACATCAACATCGTCACCATGCCGTCATGCTGACGAAACTCTCCCTCAAAGCTCGGTTGGATTGGATTTCGAGGGACGTCATCGAGTTGAACGTGTGCAGAAGTCGGAGGTGCCGTGTGTTTGGTACTTGATCGGTCGGATCGTGAAGACATACGACTACATCAACCGTGTTGTGCTAACGCTTCCACTTTCGGTCTACGAGGGTACGTGGACACACTCTCCCCTCTCGTTGCTATGCATCACCATGATCTTGTGTGTGCGTCGGAATTTTTTTGAAATTACTACGTTCCCCAACAGTGGTATCAGAGCCTGATTATATGCGTTGATGTTATATGCACGAGTAGAACACAAGTGAGTTGTGGGCGATACAAGTCATACAGCTTACCAGCATTTCATACTTTGGTTCGGCGGTATTGTTGGATGAAGCAGCCGGACCGACATTACGCGTACACTTACGCGAGACTGGTTCTACTGACGTGCTTTGCACACAGTGTTGGGGAACGTAGTAATTTCAAAAATTTCCTACGCACATGCAACATCATGGTGATGCATAGCAACGAGAGGGGAGAGTGTTGTCCATGTACCCTTGTAGACTGAAAGCGGAAGCGTTAGCACAACGCGGTTGATGTAGTCGTACGTCTTCACGATCCGACCGATCAAGTACCGAACACACGGCACCTCCGAGTTCTGCACACGTTCAACTCGACGACGTCCCTCGAACTCCGATCTAGCCGAGTGTTGAGGGAGAGTTTCGTCAGCACGACGGCATGGTGACGATGATGATGTTCTACCGACGCAGGGCTTCGCGTAAGCACCGCTACGATCTGACCGACGTGGATTATGGTGGAGGGGGGCACCGCACACGGCTAAGAGATCCAAGGGATCAATTGTTGTGTCTATGGGGTGCCCCCTGGCCACGTATATAAAGGAGTGGAGGAGGGGAGGGGCTGGCCCTCTCTATGGCGCGCCCTAGGGGACTCCTACTCCCACCGGGAGT
The DNA here is from genome assembly GCF_018294505.1 of Triticum aestivum. Taxonomy (NCBI): domain Eukaryota; kingdom Viridiplantae; phylum Streptophyta; class Magnoliopsida; order Poales; family Poaceae; genus Triticum; species Triticum aestivum. Next base: position 417,578,727 of record NC_057797.1, on the reverse strand, counting down.
AGGATTCCCCCTTTCCTAGTAGAACTAGGATCCCTTCCAAGTAGTAGGAGTAGGAGAGAAGGAAAGGGAAGGGAAAAGGAGAAGGAAGGAAGGGGGCGCCCCCCTCCCTAGTCCAATTCGGACCAGCCCATGGGGAGGGGTGCGGCCACCCTTTGAGGCCTTCCTCTCCTTTCCCGTATGGCCCATTAAGGCCCAATACGAATTCCCGTAACTCCCCGGTACTCCCAAAAATACCTGAATCACTCGGAACCTTTCCGATGTCCGAATATAGTCTTCCAATATATTGATCTTTACGTCTCAACCATTTCGAGACTCCTCGTCATGTCCCCGATCTCATCCGGGACTCCGAACTCCTTCGGTACATCAAAACACATAAACTCATAATATAACCGTCATCGAACTTTAATCGTGCGGACCCTACGGGTTCAAGAACTATGTAGACATGACCGAGACACGTCTCCGGTCAATAACCAATAGCGGAACCTGGATGCTCATATTGGCTCCTACATATTCTATGAAGATCTTTATCGGTCAAACCGCATAACAACATACGTTGTTCCCTTTGTCATCGGTATGTTACTTGCCCGAGATTCGATCGTCGGTATCTCAATACCTATTTCAATCTCGTTACCGGCAAGTCTCTTTACTCGTTCCATAATACATCATCCCACAACTAACTCATTAGTTGCAATGCTTGCAAGGCTTATAGTGATGTGCATTACCGAGTGGGTCTAGAGATACCTCTGCGACAATTGGAGTGACAAATCCTAATCTTGAAATACGCCAACCCAACAAGTACCTTCGGAGACACCTGTAGAGCACCTTTATAATCACCCAGTTACGTTCTGACGTTCGGTGGCACACAAAGTGTTCCTCCGGTAAACGGGAGTTGCATAATCTCATAGTCATAGGAACATGTATAAGTCATGAAGAAAGCAATAGCAACAAACTAAACGATCAAGTGCTATGCTAACGGAATGGGTCAAGTCAATCACATCATTCTCTAATGATGTGACCTCGTTAATCAAATGACAACTCATGTCTATGGTTAGGAAACATAACCATCTTTGATCAACGAGCTAGTCAAGTAGAGGCATACTAGTGACAATCTGTTTGTCTATGTATTCACACATGTATTATGTTTCCGGTTAATACAATTCTAGCATGAATAATAAACATTTATCATGATATAAGAAAATAAATAATAACTTTATTATTGCCTCTAGGGCATATTTCCTTCAGTCTCCCACTTGCACTAGAGTCAATAATCTAGTTCACATCGCCATGTGATTTAACATCAATAGTTCACATCATCATGTGACCAACACCCAAAGGGTTTACTAGAGTCAATAATCTAGTTCACATTGCTATGTGATTAATACCCAAAGAGTACTAAGGTGTGATCATGTTTTGCCTGTGAGGGAAGTTTAGTCAACGGGTCTGCCACATTCAGATCCATATGTATTTTGCAAATTTCTATGTCAACAATGCTCTGCACGGAGCTACTCTAGCTAATTGCTCCCACTTTCAATATGTATCCAGATTGAGACTTTGAGTCATCTGGATCAGTGTCAAAACTTGCATCGACGTAACCCTTTACGACGAACCTTTTGTCACCTCCATAATCGAGAAACATATCCTTATTCCACTAAGGATAATTTTGACCAATGTCCAGTGATCTACTCCTAGATCACTATTGTACTCCCTTGCCAAACTCAAGGCAGGGTATACAATAGGTCTGGTACACAGCATGACATACTTTATAGAACCTATGGCTGAGGCATAGGGAATGACTTTCATTCTCTCTCTATCTTATGCCGTGGTCGGGTTTTGAGTCTTACTCAACTTCACACCTTGTAACACAGGCAAGAACTCCTTCTTTGACTGTTCCATTTTGAACTACTTCAAAATCTTGTCAAGCTATGTACTCATTGAAAAACTTATCAAGCGTCTTGATCTATCTCTATAGATCTTGATGCTCAATATGTAAGCAGCTTCACCGAGGTCTTTCTTTGAAAAACTCCTTTCAAACATTCCTTTATGCTTTGCAGAATAATTCTACATTATCTCCGATCAACAATATGTCATTCACATATACTTATCAGAAATGTTGTAGTGCTCCCACTCACTTTCTTGTAAATACATGCTTCACCGCAAGTCTGTATAAAACTATATGCTTTGATCAACTTATCAAAGCGTATATTCCAACTCCGAGTTGCTTGCACCAGTCCATAGATGGATCGTTGGAGCTTGCATATTTTGTTAGTACCTTTAGGATTGACAAAACCTTCTGGTTGCATCATATACAACTCTTATTTAATAAATCCATTAAGGAATGCAGTTTTGTTTATCCATTTGCTAGATTTCATAAAATGCGGCAATTGCTAACATGATTCGGACAGACTTAAGCATAGATACGAGTGAGAAACTCTCATCGTAGTCAACACCTTGAACTTGTCAAAAACCCTTTGCGACAATTCTAGCTTTGTAGATAGTAACACTACTATCAGCATCCGTCTTCCTCTTGAAGATCCATTTAATCTCAATGGCTCGCTGATCAATGGGCAAGTCAATCAAAGTCCATACTTTGTTCTCATACATGGATCTCATCTCAGATTTGATGGCCTCAAGCCATTTTGCGGAATCTGGGCTCATCATCGCTTCCTCATAGTTCGTAGGCTCGTCATGGTCAAGTAACATGACCTCCAGAACAGGATTACCGTACCACTCTAGTGCGGATCTTACTCTAGTTTACCTACGAGGTTCGGTAGTAACTTGATCTGAAGTTACATGATTATCATCATTAGCTTCCTCACTAATTGGTGTAGTAGTCACAGGAACAGATTTCTGTGATGAACTACTTTCCAATAAGGGAGCAGGTACAGTTACCTCATCAAGTTCTACTTTCCTCCCACTCACTTCTTTCGAGAGAAACTCCTTCTCTAGAAAGGATCCATTCTCAGCAATGAATATCTTGCCTTCGGATCTGTGATAGAAGGTGTACCCAACATTTTCTTTTGGGTATACTATGAAGACGCACTTCTCCGATTTGGGTTTGAGCTTATCAGGTTGAAAATTTTTCACATAAGCATTGCAACCTAAAACTTTAAGAAACAACAGCTTAGGTTTCTTGCCAAACCATAGTTCATACGGTGTCGTCTCAACGGATTTAGACGGTGCCCTATTTAACGTGAATGTAGTTGTCTCTAATGGATAACCTCAAAACTATAGTAGTTAATCGGTAAGAAACATCATAGATTGCACTATATCCAATAATAGTACGGTTATGACGTTCGGACACACCATTATGCTGTGGTGTTCCAGGTGGCATGATTTTGTGAAACTATTCCACATAGTTTTAATTGAAGACCAAACTAGTAACTCAAATATTTGTCTCTACGATCAGATCATAGAAACTTTATTTTCTTGTCACGATGATTTTCCACTTCACTCTGAAGTTTTTTGAACTTTTCAAATGTTTTAGACTTATGTTTCATCAAGTAGATATACCATATCTGCTCAAATCATCTGTGAATGTTAGAAAATAACGATACCCACCGCGAGCCTCAACATTCATCGGACTGCATACATCAGTATGTATTATTTCCAATAAGTCAGTTGCTTGCTCCATTGTTCCGAAGAACGGAGTCTTAGTCATCTTGCCCATGAGGCACGGTTCGCAAGCATCAACTGATTCACAATCAAGTGATTCCAAAAGCCCATCATCATGGATTTTCTAAATGGCAGTGCCACAAATAAGTTGCACTATCATTATTAACTTTGCATCTTTTGGCTTCAATATTATGAGAATGTGTATCACCAAGATCGAGACCCAACAAACCATTTTCATTGGGTGTATGACCATAGAAGGTTTTATTCATGTAAACAGAACAACAATTATTCTCTTACTCAAATGAATAACCATTTTGCAATAAACATGATCAAATCATATTCATGCTCAACGCAAACACCAAATAACACTTATTTAGGTTCAACACTAATCCCGAAATTATAGGGAGTGTGCGATGATGATCATATCAATCTTGGAACCACTTCCAGCACACATCGTCACTTCACCCTTAACTAGTCTCTGTTCATTCTGCAACTCCCGTTTCGAGTTACTACTCTTAGCAACTGAACCAGTATCAAATACCGAGGGGCTGCTACGAACACTAGTAAAATACACATCAATAATTTGTATATCAAATATACCTTTGTTCACTTTGCCATCCTTCTTATCCGCCAAATACTTGGGGCAGTTCCGCTTCCAATGACTAGTCCCTTTGCAGTAGAAGCACTTAGTCTCAGGCTTAGGACCAGACTTGGGCTTCTTCACTTGAGCAGTAACTTGCTTGCCGTTCTTCTTGAAGTTCCCTTTCTTTCCCTTTGCCCTTTTCTTGAAACTAGTGGTCTTGTTAATCATCAACACTTGATGCTCTTTCTTGATTTCTACCTTCATCGATTTCATCATCATGAAAGGCTCGAGAATCGTTTTCATCATCCCTTGCATACTATAGTTCATCACGAAGTTCTACTAACTTGTTGATGGTGACTAGAGAATTCTATCAATCACTATTTTATCTGGAAGGTTAACTCCCACTTGATTCAAGCGATTGTAGTACCCAGACAATCTGAACTATGCTCACTTCTTGAGCTATTCTCCTCCATTTTTTAGCTATAGAACTTGTTGGAGACTTCATATCTCTCAACTCGGGTATTTACTTGAAATATTAACTTCAACTCCTGGAACATCTCATATGGTCCATGATGTTCAAAATGTCTTTGAAGTCCCGATTCTAAGCCGTTTAAGCATGGTGCACTAAACTATCAAGTAGTCATCATATTGAGCTAGCCAAACGTTCATAACATCTGCACCTGCTCCTGCAATAGGTTTGTCACCTAGCGGTGCATAAAGGACATAATTCTTCTCTGCAGCAATGAGGATAAACCTCAGATCACGGATCCAATCCGCATCATTACTACTAACATCTTTCAACTTAGTTTTTCTCTAGGAACATATCAAAAATAAAACAGGGGAGTTAAACGCGAGCTATTGATCTACAACATAGATATGATAATACTACCAGGACTAAGTTCATGATAAATTTAAGTTCAATTAATCATATTACTTAAGAACTCCCACTTAGAAAGACATCCCTCTAATATTCTAAGTGATCACGTGATCCAAATCAACTAAACCATAACCGATCATCACGTGAAATGGAGTAGTTTTCAATGGTGAACATCACTATGTTGATCATATCTACTATATGATTCACGCTCGACCTTTCGGTCTCAGTGTTTCGAGGCCATATCTGCATATGCTAGGCTCGTCAAGTTTAACCTGAGTATTCTGCGTGTGCAAAACTGGCTTGCACCCGTTGTAGATGGACGTAGAGCTTATCACACCTGATCATCACGTGGTGTCTGGGCACGACGAACTTTGGCAATGGTGCATACTCAGGGATAACACTTTTTATCTTGAAATTTAGTGAGAGATCATCTTATAATGCTACCATCTATCAAAGCAAGATAAGATGCATAAAAGATAAACATAACATGCAATCAAAATATGCGACATGATATGGCCATCATCATCTTGTGCCTTTGATCTCCATCTCCAAAGCATCGTCATAATTTCCATCGTCGCCGGCATGACACCATGATCTCCATCATCTTGATCTATATCAATGTGTCGTCACATGGTCGTCTCGCCAACTATTGCTCTTGGAACTATTGTTATCGCATAGCGATAAAGTAAAGCAATTATTTGGCGCTTGCATCTTATGCAATAAAGAGACAACCATAAGGCGTCTGCCAGTTGCCGATAACTTCAACAAAACATGATCATATTATACAACAACTTATATCTCATCACGTCTTGACCATATCACATCACAACATGCCCTGCAAAAACAAGTTAGACGTCCTCTAAAGTTTTACGTGGCTGCTACGGGCTTAGCAAGAACCGTTCTTACCTACGCATCAAAACCACAATGATAGTTTGTCAAGTTGGTGTTGTTTTAACCTTCTCAAGGACCGGGCATAGCCACACTCGGTTCAACTAAAGTTGGAGAAACTGACACCCGCTAGTCACCCGTGTGCATAGCACGACAGTAAAACCAGTCTCGCGTAAGCGTAAGCGTAATGTCGGTCCGGGCCGCTTCATCCAACAATACCGCCGAACCAAAGTGTGACATGCTGGTAAGCAGTATGACTTATATCGCCCACAACTCACTTGTGTTCTACTCGTGCATATGACATCTACGCATAAAACCTGGCTCTGATGCCACTGTTGGGGAACGTAGTAATTTAAAAAATTCCTACGCACACGCAAGATCATGGTGATGCATAGCAATGAGAGGGGAGAGTGTTGTCCACGTACCCTCGTAGACCGAAAGCGGAAGCATTAGCACAACGCGGTTGATGTAGTCGTACGTCTTCACGATCCGACCGATCAAGTCCTGATCACACGGCACCTCCGAGTTTTGCACACGTTCAACTCGATGACGTCCCTCGAACTCCGATCCAGCCGAGTGTTGAGGGAGAGTTTCGTCAGCACGACGGCGTGGTGACGATGATGATGTTCTACCGACGCAGGGCTTCGCCTAAGCACCGCTACGATATGACCGAGGTGGATTATGGTGGAGGGGGGCACCGCACATGGCTAAGAGATCCAAGGGATCAATTGTTGTGTTTATGGGGTGCCCCCTGGCCACGTATATAAAGGAGTGGAGGAGGGGAGGGGTCGGCCCTCTCTATGGCACGCCCTAGGGGAGTCCTACTCCCACCGGGAGTAGTGTTGGGGAACGTAGTAATTTCAAAAAAATTCCTACGCACACGCAAGATCATGGTGATGCATAGCAACGAGAGGGGAGAGTGCGATCTACGTACCCTTGTAGACCGACAGCGAAAGCGTTAGCACAAAACGGTTGATGTAGTCGTACGTCTTCACGGCCCGACTAATCAAGCACTGAAACTACGGCACCTCCGAGTTTTAGCACACGTTCAGCTCGATGATGATCCCCGGACTCCGATCCAGCAAAGTGTCGGGGAAGAGTTCTGTCAGCACGACGGCGTGGTGATGATCTTGATGTACTACCATCACAGGGCTTCGCCTAAGCACCGCTACAATGTTATCGAGGATTATGGTGGAAGGGGGCACCGCACACGGCTAAGAATATGATCACATGGATCAACTTGTGTGTCTAGGGGTGCCCCTGCCCCCATATATAAAGGAGCAAGGGGAGGAGGCCGGCCGGCCCTATAGGCGCGCCATGGAGGAGTCCTCCTCCTAGTAGGAGTAGGACTCCTACTAGGAGGGGGAAGGAAGTGGGGAGGAAGAAGGAAAGGGGGGCGCCGCCCCCCTCTCCTAGTCCAATTCGGACCAGGGGGGAGGAGGCGCGCGGCCCACCCTGGCCGCCCTTCTCTCTCTCCACTAAGGCCCATATGGCCCATTAATTCTCCCGGTAGGGTTCCGGTAACCCTCCGGCTCTCCGGCTTTCTCCGAAGTCACCCGGAACACTTCCGGTGTCCGAATATAGCCGTCCAATATATCAATATTTATGTCTCGACCATTTCGAGACTCCTCGTTATGTCCATGATCACATCCGGGACTCCGAACTAACTTCGGTACATCAAAACTCATAAACTCATAATATAATTGTCATCAAAACCTTAAGCGTGCGGACCCTACGGGTTCGAGAACAATGTAGACATGACCGAGACACGTCTCTGGTCAATAACCAATAGCAGAACCTGGATGCTCATATTGGCTCATACATATTCTACGAAGATCTTTATCGGTCAGACCGCATAACAACATACGTTGTTCCCTTTGTCATCGGTGTGTTACTCGCCCAAGATTCGATCGTTGGTATCTTAATACCTAGTTCAATCTCATTACCGGCAAGTCTCTTTACTCGTTTCATAATACGTCATCTCGCAACTAACTCATTAGTTGCAATGCTTGCAAGGCTTATGTGATGTGCATTACCGAGAGGGCCCAGAGATACCTCTCCGACAATCGGAGTGACAAATCCTAATCTCGAAATACGCCAACCCAAAATTTACCTTTGGAGACACCTGTAGAGCTCCTTTATAATCACCCAGTTACGTTGTGACGTTTGGTAGCACACAAAGTGTTCCTCCGGCAAACGGGAGTTGCATAATCTCATAGTCATAGGAACATGTATAAGTCATGAAGAAAGCAATAGCAACATACTAAACGATCGGGTGCTAAGCTAATGGAATGGGTCATGTCAATCACATCATTCTCCTAATAATGTGATCCCGTTAATCGAATGACAACACATCTCTATGGTTAGGAAACATAACCATCTTTGATTAATGAGCTAGTCAAGTAGAGGCATACTAGTGACGTTTGGTTTGTCTATGTATTTACACAAGTATTATGTTTTCGGATAATACAATTCTAGCATGAATAATAAACATTTATCATGATATAAGGAAATAAAATAATAATATTATTATTGCCTCTAGGGCATATTTCCTTCAAGTAGGATTCCCCCTTTCCTAGTAGAACTAGGATCCCTTCCAAGTAGTAGGAGTAGGAGAGAAGGAAAGGGAAGGGAAAAGGAGAAGGAAGGAAGGGGGCGCCCCCCTCCCTAGTCCAATTCGGACCAGTCCATGGGGAGGGGTGCGGCCACCCTTTGAGGCCTTCCTCTCCTTTCCCGTATGGCCCATTAAGGCCAATACGAATTCCCGTAACTCCCCGGTACTCCCGAAAATACCGGAATCACTCGGAACCTTTCCGATGTCCGAATATAGTCGTCAAATATATCGATCTTTACATCTCGACCATTTCAAGACTCCTCGTCATGTCCCCGATCTCATCCGCGACTCCGAACTCCTTCGGTACATCAAAACACATAAACTCGTAATATAACCGTCATCGAACTTTAAGTGTGCGGACCGTACGGGTTCGAGAACTGTGTAGACATGACCGAGACACGTCTCCGGTCAATAACCAATAGTGGAACCTGGATGCTCATATTGGCTCCTGCATATTCTACGAAGATCTTTATCGGTCAAACCGCATAACAACATACGTTGTTCCCTTTGTCATCGGTATGTTACTTGCCCGAGATTCGATCATCGGTATCTCAATACCTAGTTCAATCTCGTTACCGGCAAGTCTCTTTACTCGTTCCGTAATACATCATCCCGCAACTAACTCATTAGTTGCAATGCTTGCAAGGCTTATAGTGATGTGCATTACCGAGTGGGCCCAGAGATACCTCTCCGGCAATTGGAGTGACAAATCCTAATCTCGAAATACGCCAACCCAACAAGTACCTTCGAGACACCTGTAGAGCACCTTTATAATCACCCGGTTACGTTGTGACGTTTGGTGGCACACAAAGTGTTCCTCCGGTAAACGGGGGTTGCATAATCTCATAGTCATAGGAACATGTATAAGTCATGAAGAAAGCAATAACAACAAACTAAACGATCAAGCGCTATGCTAACGGAATGGGTCAAGTCAATCACATCATTCTCTAATGATGTGACCCCGTTAATCAAATGACAACTCATGTCTATGGTTAGAAAACCATCTTTGATCAACGAGCTAGTCAAGTAGAGGCATACCAGTGACAATCTGTTTGTCTATGCATTCACACATGTATTATGTTTCCGGTTAATACAATTCTAGCATGAATAATAAACATTTATCATGATATAAGGAAATAAATAATAACTTTATTATTGCCTCTAGGGCATATTTCCTTCACACAGGTGGCTGGCGGGTGTTAGTTTCTCCAACTTTAGTTGAACCGAGTGTGGCTACGCCTGGCCCTTGAGAAGGTTAAAACAACACTAACTTGACAAACTATCGTTGTGGTTTTGATGCGTAGGTAAGAACAGTTCTTGCTCAGCTCGTAGCAGCCATGTAAAACTTGCAACAACAAAGTAGAGGACGTCTAACTTGTTTTTGCAGGGCATGTTGTGATGTGATATGGTCAAGATATGATGCTATATTTTATTGTATGAGATGATCATGTTTTGTAACCGAGTTATCGGCAACTGGCAGGAGCCATATGGTTGTCGCTTTATTGTATGCAATGCAATCGCCCTGTAATTGCTTTACTTTATCACTAAGCGGTAGCGATAGTCGTAGAAGCAATAGTTGGCGAGATGACAACGATGCTACGATGGTGATCAAGGTGTCGCGCCGGTGACGATGGTGATCATGACGGTGCTTCGAAGATGGAGATCACAAGCACAAGATGATGAAGGCCATATCATATCACTTATATTGATTGCATGTGATGTTTATCTTTTATGCATCTTATTTTGCTTTGATTGACGGTAGCATTATAAGATGATCTCTCGCTAAATTTCAAGATAAAAGTGTTCTCCCTGAGTATGCACCATTGCCAAAGTTCGTCGTGCCCAGACACCATGTGATGATCGGGTGTGATAAGCTCTACGTCCATCTACAACGGGTGCAAGATAGTTTTGCACACGCAAAATACTCAAGTTAAACTTGACGAGCCTAGCATATGCAGATATGGCCTTGGAACACCGAGATCGAACGGTCGAGCGTGAATCATATAGTAGATATGATCAACATAGTGATGTTCACCATTGAAAACTACTCCATTTCACCGGATGATCGGTTATGGTTTAGTTGATTTGGATCACGTGATCACTTAGATGATTAGAGGGATGTCTATCTAAGTGGGAGTTCTTAAGTAATATGATTAATTGAACTTAAATGTATCATGAACTTAGTACCTAATAGTATTTTGCATGTCTATGTTTGTTGTAGATAGATGCTCGTGCTGTTGTTCCGTTGAATTTTAATGCGTTCCTTGAGAAAGCAAAGTTGAAAGATGATGGTAACAATTACACGGACTGGGTCCGTAACTTGAGGATTACCCTCATTGCTGCACAGAAGAATTACGTCCTGGAAGCACCACTAAGTGTCAAACCTGCTGCAGGAGCAACACCAGATGTTATGAACACCTGGCAGAGCAAAGCTGATGACTACTCGATAGTTCAGTGTGCCATGCTTTATGGCTTAGAACCGGGACTTCAACGATGTTTTGAACGTCATGGAGCATATGAGATGTTCCAGGAGTTGAAGTTAATATTTCAAGCAAATGCCCGGATTGAGAGATATGAAGTCTCCAATAAGTTCTATAGCTGCAAGATGGAGGATAATAGTTCTGTCAGTGAGCATATACTCAAAATGTCTGGGTATCATAATCACTTGACTCAACTGGGAGTTAATCTTCCTATTGATAGTGTCATTGACAGAGTTCTTCAATCACTGCCACCAAGCTACAAGAGCTTCGTGATGAACTATAATATGCAAGGGATGAATAAGACAATTCCCGAGCTCTTCGCAATGCTAAAGGCTGCAGAGGTAGAAATCAAAAAGAAGCATCAAGTGTTGATGGTCAATAAGACCGCCAGTTCAAGAAAAAGGGCAAAGGGAAGAAGAAGGGGAACTTCAAGAAGAACAGCAAACAAGTTGCTGTTGAGGAGAAGAAACCCAAGTCTGGACCTAAGCCTGAGACTGAGTGCTTCTACTGCAAACAGACTGGTCACTGGAAGCGAAACTGCCCCAAGTATTTGGCGGATAAGAAGGATGGCAAGGTGAACAAAGGTATATGTGATATACATGTTATTGATGTGTACCTTTCTAGAGCTCGCAGTAGCACCTGGGTGTTTGATACTGGTTCTGTTGCTAATATTTGCAACTCGAAATAGGGACTACGGATTAAGCGAACACTAGCTAAGGACGAGGTGACGATGCGCGTGGGAAATGGTTCCAAAGTTGATGTGATCGCCGTCGGCACGCTACCTCTACATCTACCTTCGGGATTAGTTTTAGACCTAAATAATTGTTATTTTGTGCCAGCGTTGAGCATGAACATTATATCTGGATCTTGTTTAATGTGAGACGGCTATTCATTTAAATCTGAGAATAATGGTTGTTCTATTTATATGAGTAATATCTTTTATGGTCATGCACCCTTGAAGAGTGGTCTATTTTTGGAATCTCGATAGTAGTGGTACACATATTCATAATGTTGAAGCCAAAAGATGCAGAGTTCATAATGATAGTGCAACTTATTTGTGGCACTGCCGTTTGGGTCATATTGGTATAAAGTGCATGAAGAAACTCCATACTAATGGACTTTTGGAATCACTTGATTATGAATCACTTGGTACTTGCGAACCATGCCTCATGGGCAAGATGACTAAAACGCCGTTCTCCAGAACTATGGAGCGAGCAATTGATTTGTTGGAGATCATACATACTGATGTATCTGGTCCAATGAATATTGAGGCTCGCGGTGGGTATCATTATTTTCTCACCTTCACGGATGATTTAAGCAGATATGGGTATATCTACTTAATGAAACATAAGTCTGAAACATTTGAAAAGTTCAAAGAATTTCAGAGTGAAGTTGAAAATCATCGTAACAAGAAAATAAAGTTTCTACGATCTGATCGTGGAGGAGAATATTTGAGTTACGAGTTTGGTCTACATTTGAAGCAATGCGGAATAGTTTCGCAACTCACGCCACCCGGAACACCACAGCGTAATGGTGTGTCTGAACGTCGTAATCGTACTTTACTAGATATGGTGTGATCTATGATGTCTCTTACTAATTTACCGCTATCATTTTGGGGTTATGCTTTAGAGACGGTCGCATTCACATTAAATAGGGCACCATCAAAATCCGTTGAGACGACACCTTATGAACTATGGTTTGGCAAGAAACCAAAGTTGTCGTTTCTTAAAGTTTGGGGCTGCGATGCTTATGTGAAAAAGCTAAAACCCAAATCGGAGAAATGTGTCTTCATAGGATACCCAAAAGAAACAATTGGGTACACCTTCTATCATAGATCCGAGGGCAAGACATTCGTTGCTAAGAATGGTGTGACGCCCCGAGACCGTTGCGCCAGGTGTCTTCCAGTTATTCGCTGTCGTTGCCATGTCATTTGCTTGCATGTTGCATTTCATTGTGTCATCATGTGCATTGCATCATCTGTTTTCAAACTTGCATTCGTCCGGGTTCTCCCCGTTCCTTCCGTTGTCCGTTCTGAGCCCAGACACACTTGCACGCGCCTGCGGCATGTCCGAAATATTATTTTATAAGTGGCCGGAAAATGTTCTCAGAATGGGATGAAAGTTGGCGTGCGGTATTATTATAGTGTAGGTAGACCGCCCGTCAAGTTTCGTCGCATTCGGAGTTCGTTCGATAGCCCAACCGTTAAACTACAGCGGCAGTATAGCCGGTCTATCGTCGGACGTTTTCGGTCTCCGGAAACAGTCGTCGGGCCTCCCTCTCTTCTCTTCTCTCATCTTGATACCGTCTACACAGCTCATTACCTACCGCCAGGCCTAACCTAGGCTCTCTCGTCAGTCCGCGGACCTCCTCGCGCGCGCGTCCGAAAGTTGTCCCGGACCCGACCCAGACAGTCGTTACCATTGTGTCCGGATCATCCCCAAACATCTACAAAGCATCTCCGTTTTGTTAATTGGGCCCCCCTAACCTATTTATTCGCGACCATCCGATTACGATCGGAGGGGCGAGGTAGCCCCTAACCTAATCTGTGATGTATATATGCTCCACTCCTGGTCTATTTGGACAAACCCTAAAATCTAGGAGATGTGTCCCGTCGCCCGCCGCCGCTTTCCAAATCCACATCGGGATCTCCTCCCGCAGTAACCGCAGCTCCACCTCGTTCTCAGCGTCGGGCCAACTAGCACTCGCCCTACCACCATCGGCTCCATCCAGCCGCCGCCTTGCCTCACCCAAGCAGCAGCGCGGCACCGAAGCAGCCCCGAGCTCCTCCTCTTGCGCCTCTATGCCTGCTTCCTCTTCGCCTCGTGCCGCCGAAGGTCACCTCCCTGCCAAGTTCGCCGCCACCGCTCCCCTGCTACCTCCAGGCGCCGCCTTGTTCCTCTCCTCCTGCCTCTGTTTCTCCCTCTTCTCCCCCCTCATGTTCTCTCTCTTCCGCAGGCTCCAGCCGCCGCCATGGGGCGTCGCCTCCCCGAGCTTCGTCCATCGCCGGGAATGGGATCCCCGGTGCCGGATCCGCCCAGCTCCGGCATGGATCCGTCGTCATCTAACCTCCGCTCGCTTCGGTCACTGTTCGTCCGAGTCCGGCGAGCTCCTGCCGCGTCGCCTTCATCTCTGCATCGCCGCTGCAACCGCCATGGCGCTCGACCTCGTGCAGCTTCGGGGCCAGCGCCGCCGCCTAGAGTTTCTCCGCCCGGAGTCCCCTTCGTCTCGTCCGCGTCGCTGGCGCCCCGCCAAGTCCTTCAAGCCGCCGCCAAGTTCGTTGCCGCCGTCCTGTTTCTTCCCGGCGAGCGCTTCGCCTCTGCTTCGACGACGAGCCAGGAGCGCCCCGCGTTGACTCCCTTCATTTTGACCGATCCAACCCAGCCGCAAGCCAGCGCCAGGCCTCCCTGTTGGGGAACGTAGTAATTTCAAAAAAAATCCTACGCACATGCAAGATCATGGTGATGCATAGCAACGAGAGGGGAAAGTGTGATCTACGTACCCTTGTAGACCGACAGCGGAAGCGTTAGTACAATGCGGTTGATGTAGTCGTACGTCTTCACGGCCCGACCGATCAAGCACCGAAACTACGGCACCTCCGAGTTTTAGCACACGTTCAGCTTGATGACGATCCCCGGACTACGATCCAGCAAAGTGTCGGGGAAGAGTTCCGTCAGCACGACGGCATGGTGACGATCTTGATGTACTACCGTCACAGGGCTTCGCCTAAGCACCGCTACAATATTATCGAGGATTATGGTGGAAGGGGGCACCGCACACGGCTAAGAATATGATCACGTGGATCAACTTGTGTGTCTAGGGGTGCCCCATGCCCCCGTATATCAAGGAGCAAGGGGAGGAGGCCGGCCGTCCCTATAGGCGCGCCAAGGAGGAGTCCTCCTCCTAGTAGGAGTAGGACTCCTACTAGGAGGGGGAAGGAAGTGGGGAGGGAGAAGGAAAGGGGGGTGCCGCCCCCCTCTCCTAGTCCAATTTGGACCAAGGGGGTGGAGGCGCGTGGCCCACCCTTGCTGCCCCTCTCTCTCTCCACTAAGGCCCATATGGCCCATTACTTCTCCCGGTAGGGTTCCGTTAACCCTCCGGCTCTTCGGTTTTCTCCGAAATCACCCGGAACACTTCCGGTGTCCGAATATAGCCGTCCAATATATCAATCTTTATGTCTCGACCATTTCGAGACTCCTCGTTATGTCTGTGATCACATCCGGGACTCCGAACTAACTTTGGTACATCAAAACTCATAAACTCATAATATAACTGTCATCGAAACCTTAAGCGTGCGGACCCTACGGGTTCGAGAACAATGTAGACATGACCGAGACACGTCTCCGGTCAATAACCAATAGCGGAACCTGGATGCTCATATTGGCTCCTACATATTCTACGAAGATCTTTATCGGTCAGACCGCATAACAACATATGTTGTTCCCTTTGTCATCAGTGTGTTACTCGCCCGAGATTCGATCGTCGATATCTCAATACCTAGTTCAATCTCGTTACCGACAAGTCTCTTTACTCGTTTCATAATACATCATCTCGCAACTAACTCATTAGTTGCAATGCTTGCAAGGCTTATGTGATGTGCATTACCGAGAGGGCCCAGAGATACCTCTCCGACAATCGGAGTGACAAATCCTAATCTCGAAATACGCCAACCCAACATTTACCTTCGGAGACACCTGTAGAGCTCCTTTATAATCACCCAGTTACGTTGTGATGTTTGGTAGCACACAAAGTGTTCCTCCGGCAAACGGGAGTTGCATAATCTCATAGTCATAGGAACATATACAAGTCATGAAGAAAGCAATAGCAACACACTAAACGATCGGGTGCTAAGCTAATGGAATGGGTCATGTTAATCACATCATTCTCCTAATAATGTGATCCCGTTAATCAAATGACAACACATGTCTATGGTTAGGAAACATAACCATCTTTGATTAATGAGCTAGTCAAGTAGAGGCATACTAGTGATGTTTGGTTTGTCTATGTATTCACACAAGTATTATGTTTCCGAATAATACAATTCTAGCATGAATAATAAACTTTTATCATGATATAAGGAAATAAAATAATAACATTATTATTGCCTCTAGGGCATATTTCCTTCACTCCCTCCTCCCACCGACTGGGCCAGGCCCAGGGTGAGCAGCCCCCAAGCGCCCCCTCCTCTTGTTTTTTTTCTCTCTTGTTGGGCCGGCCAGATTCGGCCCAGTGTAGCGTTTTTTTAGATCTGTGAATTTGTCAATTTCCAGGGATTTGCACTTTTGCAGATCAGCCCCTAAACTTCATGCATTTCATTACTCTCAAACGGTGCATCATATGTAAAAATGCCTAGTTTAACATGGTGGCCTCACTTTGCATGTTTAACAACTATAAAATATGGTTTAGGGAAGGACAGTACCAAACCTAATATATGCATATGAGGATTTTCCGGAATTGTTGTTCGATGTCTCCGGCCTCATTTAAACTTGCCTAGATAGGTAGTTTTCATTTGCTTCA
This sequence comes from Triticum aestivum, assembly GCF_018294505.1. Classification (NCBI taxonomy): domain Eukaryota; kingdom Viridiplantae; phylum Streptophyta; class Magnoliopsida; order Poales; family Poaceae; genus Triticum; species Triticum aestivum. The sequence continues at coordinate 417,562,159 of NC_057797.1, read as the reverse complement.
CCCTCTTGCCATGTTTAACAACATTTAATATTGTTGGGTACATAAACAAGATCAAACTAAATAAGTCATGTGGGGTTTCGTCAATATGCAACGGAGTTGCATGTTGAGCTCCACTTAATTTGTAGGATTGTTTGTGTATTTTGCCATGTCATGCCTCATTAAACCGGACATGCATCATACTTGTTTGCGCATCGTGCCATGCTTATGTGATGATTGTTCACTATGTTGTGTGCTTCTTTCCGGTGTTGCTTCTTCGGGTTGGTTCCGATAACGTCGTGTTTGTGAGGACCCGTTCGACTACGTCCTTTTGTCTTCTTCATGGACTCGTTCTTCTTCCTTGCGGGATTTCTGGCAAGATGACCATACCCTTGAAATCACTTCTATCTTTGCTTGCTAGATGCTCGCTCTTTTGCTATGCCTATGCTACAATACCTACCACTTGCTTATCATGCCTCCCGTATTGTTAAGTCAAGCCTCTAACCCACCTTGTCCTAGCAAACCGTTGTTTGGCTATGTTACCGCTTTGCTCAGCCCCTCTTATAGCGTTGTTAGTTGCAAGTGAAGATTGGAGTTTGTTCCATGTTGGAACATGGATATTTTGTTGGGATATCACAATATCTCTTATTTAATTAATGCATCTATATACTTGGTAAAGGGTGGAAGGCTCGGCCTTATGCCTGGTGTTTTGTTCCACTCTTGCCACCCTAGTTTCCGTCATATCAGGGTTATGTTCCCGGATTTTGCGTTCCTTACACGGTTGGGTTATAATGGGAACCCCTTGACAGTTTGCCTTGAATAAAACTCCTCCAGCAAGGCCCAACATTGGTTTTACCATTCGCCACCTAGCCTTTTTCCCTTGGGAGTCGCGCATCCCGAGGGTCATCTTTATTTTAACCCCTCGGGCCAGTGCTTGTCTAAGTGTTGGTCCAAACTGAGCGACGTCCGGAGCTACCAGGGGCAACTCTGGGCTGGCCCACCCGACGTCTGGCTCATCCGGTGTGCCCTGAGAACGAGATATGTGCAGCTCCTATCGGGATTTGTCGGCACATCTGGGTGGCTTTGCTGGTCTTGTTTTACCATTTTCGAGGATGTTGTAACCGGGATGCCGAGTCTGATCGGATTGTCTTGGGAGAAGGAATATCCTTCGTTGACCATGAGAGCTTGTGATGGGCTAAGTTGGGACACCCCTGCAGGGTTTGAACTTTCGAAAGCCATGCCCGCGATTATGGGCAGATGGGAATTTGTTAATGTCCGGTTGTAGAAAACCTGAAAACTTATCTTAATTAAAACGCATCAACCGCGTGTGTAACCGTGATGGTCTGTTCTCGGCGGGGTCCGGGAAGTGAACACGGTGTTGGAGTTATGTTTGGCGTAGGTTGTTCTAGGATCACTTCTTGATCATAGTTTCTCGACCGTGCCTTGCCTACTCTTCTCGCTCTCATTTGCGTATGTTAGCCACCAAATATGCTAGTCGCTTGTTGCAGCTCCACCTCATACCTTTTACCCTTCCCATAAGCTTAAATAGTCTTGATTGCGAGGGTGTGAGATTGATGAGTCCCCGTGACTCACAGATACTTCCAAAACCAGCTTGCAGGTGCCGATGAGACCATGCAGGTGACACAACCGAGCTCAAGGAGGAGCTCGTTGAAGATTGTGTTTGCTATGTTGGTCCGTTTCCAGTTGATCAGTAGTGGAGCCCAGTTGGGGTCGATCGGGGATCTGTGTAGCATTTGGGGTAGTCTTCTTTTATTTTGGTTCCGTAGTCGGACCTTGATTGTATCTGGTTGATGTAATGCTTTATTCATGTAATTGTGTGAAGTGGCGATTGTAAGCCAACTATGTATCTCTTTCCCTTATGTATTACATGGATTGTGTGAAGACTACCTCACTTGCGACATTGCTTACAATGCGGTTATGCCTCTAAGTCGTGCTTCGACACATGGGAGATATAGTCGCATCGTGGGCGTTACAAATGGATCCTTTCTAGAGAAGGAGTTTCTCTCGAAAGAAGTGAGTGGGAGGAAAGTAGAACTTGATGAGGTAATACCTGCTCCCTTATTGGAAAGTAGTTCATCACAGAAACCGGTTCCTGTGACACCTACACCAATTAGTGAGGAAGTTAATGATGAAGATCATGAAACTTCAGATCAAGTTGTTACTGAACCTCGTAGGTCAAACAGAGTAAGATCCGCACCAGAGTGGTACGGCAATCCTGTTCTGGAGGTTATGTTACTAGACCATGACGAACCTACAAACTATGAAGAAGCGATGGTGAACCCAGATTCCGCAAAATGGCTTGAGGCCATGAAATCTGAGATGGGATCCATGTATGAGAACAAAGTGTGGACTTTGGTTGACTTGCCCGATGATCGGCAAACCATTAAAAATAAATGGATTTTCAAGAAGAAGACTGACGCTGACGGTAATGTTACTGTCTATAAAGCTCGACTTGTTGCAAAAGGTTTTCGACAAGTTCAAGGGATTGACTACGATGAGACTTTCTCACCTGTAGCGATGCTTAAGTCTGTCTGAATCATGTTAGCAATTGCCGCATTTTATGATTATGAAATTTGGCAAATGGATGCCAAAACTGCATTCGTGAATGGATTTCTGGAAGAAGGGTTGTATATGACGCAACCGGAAGGCTTTGTCGATCCAAAGGGAGCTAACAAAGTGTGCAAGCTCTAGCGATCCATTTATGGACTGGTGCAAGCCTCTCGGAGTTGGAATAAACGTTTTGATAGTGTGATCAAAGCATATGATTTTATACAGACTTTTGGAGAAGGCTGTATTTACAAGAAAGTGAATGGGAGCTCTGTAGCATTTGTGATATTATATGTGGATGACATATTGTTGATTGGAAATGATATAGAATTTCTGGATAGCATAAAAGGATATTTGAATAAGAGTTTTTCAATGAAAGACCTCGGTGAAGCTGCTTATATCTGAGCATCAAGATCTATAGAGATAGATCGAGATGCTTAATTTGACTTTCACAAAGCACATAACTTGACAAAGTTTTGAAGAAGTTCAAAATGGATCAAGCAAAGAAAGGGTTCTTGCCTGTGTTCCAAGGTGTGAAGTTGAGTAAGACTCAATGCCCGACCACTGCAGAAGATAGAGAGAAAATGAAAGGTGTTCCCTATGCTTCAGCCATAGGCTCTATCATGTATGCAATGCTATGTACCAGACCTGATGTGTGCCTTGCTATTAGTTTAGTAGGGAGGTACCAAAGTAATCTAGGAGTGGATCACTGGACAGCGGTCAAGAACATCCTGAAATACCTGAAAAGGACGAAGGATATGTTGCTCGTTTATGGAGGTGACAGAGAGCTCATCGTAAATGGTTACGTCGATGCAAGCTTTGACACTGATTCGGACGATTCTAAATCGCAAACCGGATACGTATTTTTATTAAACGGTGGAGCTGTCAGTTGGTGTGGTTCTAAACAAAACATCGTAGCGGGATCTACATGTGAAGCGGAGTACATAGCTGCTTCGGAAGCAGCAAATGAAGGAATCTGGATGAAGGAGTTCATATCCGACCAAGGTGTCATACCTAGTGCATCGGGTCCAATGAAAATCTTTTGTGACAATACTGTGCAATTGCTTTAGCAAAGGAATCCAAATTTCACAAGAGAACCAAGCACATCAAGAGACGCTTCAACTCCATCCGGAATCAAGTCCAGGTAGGAGACATAGAAATTTGCAAGATACATACGGATCTGAATGTTGCAGACCCGTTGTCTAAGCCTCTTCCACGAGCAAAACATGATCAGCCCAAGGCTCCATGGGTGTTAGAATCATTACTGTGTAATCTAGATTATTGACTCTAGTGCAAGTGGGAGACTGAAGGAAATATGCCCTAGAGGCAATAATAAAGTTATTATTTATTTCCTTATATCATGATAAATGTTTATTATTCATGCTAGAAGTGTATTAACCGGAAACATGATACATGTGTGAATACATAGACAAACAGAGCGTCACTAGTATGCCTCTACTTGACTAGCTTGTTAATCAAAGATGGTTATGTTTCCTAGCCATAGACAAAGAGTTGTCATTTGATTAACGGGATCACATCATTAGGAGAACGATGTGATTGACTTGACCCATTCCGTTAGCTTAGCACTTGATCACTTAGTTTGTTGCTATTGCTTTCTTCATGACTTATGCATGTTCCTATGACTATGAGATTATGCAACTCCCGTTTACCGGAGGAACACTTTGTGTGCTACTGAGGGAGTCCCGGATTAGGGGGTGTTCGGATAGCCAGACTATACCTTCAGTCGGACTCCTGGACTATGAAGATACAAGATTGAAGACTTCGTCCCGTGTCTGGATGGGACTTTCCTTGGCGTGGAAGGCAAGCTTGGCAATGCGGATATTCAAGATCTCCTACCATTGTAACCGACTCTATGTAACCCTAACCCTATCCGGTGTCTGTATAAACCGGAGGGTTGTAGTCCGTAGGTAATAAACTCCATATACAACAATCATACCATAGGCTAGCTTCTAGGGTTTAGCCTCCTTGATCTCGTGGTAGATCTACTCTTGTACTACCCATATCCTCAATATTAATCAAGAAGGACGTAGGGTTTTACCTCCATCAAGAGGGACCGAACCTGGGTAAAACATCGTGTTCCCTGCCTCCTGTTACCATCCGGCCTAGACGCACAATTCGGGACCCACTACACGAGATCCGCCAGTTTTGACACCGACATTGGTGCTGTCATTGAGAGTTCCTCTGTGTCGTCGCCTTTAGGCTCGATGGCTCCTTTGATCATCAACAACGATACGGTCCGGGGTGAGACTTTTCTCCCCGGACAGATCTTCGTCTTCGGCGGCTTCGCTCTGCGGGCCAATTCGCTCGGCCACCTGGAGCAGATCGAAAGCTATGCCCCTGGCCATCAAGTCAGGTTTGGAAGCTTAAACTACACGGCTGACATCCGCGGAGACTTGATCTTCGACGGGTTCGAGCCACGGCCAAGCGCGCCACACTATCTCGAGGGGCATGATCTAGCTCTGCCTCCGGACGGTGTCCTGGAGGCCGCACACGCATCGGTTCCGACCCCTAACTCGGAGCCTATTGCGCCAATCGAGGATGAGCGGTTGGACGTCACCTCGGGGGCTTCGATCTCAAAGGCGATCGAGCCGAACGCTAGCCCCGCACTCTGCATGATCCGTGACTCCGAGGATCCGGACTCCTTTCCGAACTCCGAACCCCCCGCGCCCCTGCCGATCGAATCCGATTGGGCGCCGATAATGGAGTTCACCGCCACAGACATCTTTCAGCACTCGCCTTTTGGCGATATCCTGAACTCTCTCAAGTCTCTCTCTTTATCAGGAGAGCCCTGGCCGAACTACGGTCAGCGAGGATGGGATACGGACGAGGAAGAAATTCAAAGCCCACCCACCACCCACTTAGTAGCCACTGTCGACAATTTAAACGACGTGCTCAACTTCGACTCCGGAGACATCGACAGCATGGATGACGATGCAGGAGATACCGATGAACCAACGCCCATAGGGCATTGGACAGCCACCTCATCTCATGATGTGTACATGGTGGATACCCCTAAAGGAAGCGACAACAAGGAAAAAGGGGATGGTACGGGAGATCGACCCCCCAAAAAGCAATCAAAACGTCGGCGTAAACACCGACCCAAGCCCCGCCTCGACAAAAACCCAACCATAGAGCAGGACGAGCCGGTAGACGACGAGCAGACCTTAGAGCAACCGTCCGAACAGGGCAACACGGACAAAGAAACCGAACATCCCTCCTCCAGCGAAAACGGCATTCCGGACGACCTCACGCCGGATAAACCTATGGTGCGGAAGAATCTCCACGAGAGGCTCGTTGCAACTGCAGGCAGCCTAAAAAAGCAGAAGCCGAAGCTAAAAACAGCGGAAGATGCACTCCGGATTAGATGGAGCAAAGTAATCAATACCGCAGATAAATACGGCGACAGTCGCTGCACTAAAAGCTATCCGAAAAGAAAGCTACTGCCTGAATTCGACGAAGAGGCCCTAGAGCCCTCGCATTCAAAAAAATGAGAAAGCCACACGGTCGGATAGACGACCCCATAAAGCGGCAAGCGGCGCCGCACCTAAATCGGCATGCGACCCACTTAAGGATTCGCATCATGGCCCAGTCAGGTCCATTTATGGGCCAAGAAAGCAGCTCTCGTAAGCAACTCTATGAAGCCATCATCAGAATCCGGCACACCCAAATACAAGGGCGCCGCACACCCCCTATGTTTCACCGATGAGGTCCTGGACTATGAATTTCCAGAGGGATTCAAACCCGTAAACATAGAGGCATATGATGGAACAACAGACCCTGGAGTTTGGATCGAGGATTATATCCTCCATATACACATGGCTAGAGGAGATGATCTCCACGCCATAAAATATTTACCCCTTAAGCTTAAAGGGCCAGCCCGGCATTGGCTTAAAAGCCTTCCCGAAAACACAATTGGAAGCTGGGAAGAGCTCGAGGATGCTTTCCGAGCAAACTTTCAAGGGACCTATGTCCGCCCTCCGGATGCAGACGATCTTAGTCACATAACTCAACAACCCGGAGAATCAGCTCGGCAGTTTCGGAATAGATTCCTCACTAAAAAGAATCAGATAGTCAACTGTCCGGATGCTGAAGCCTTAGCAGCTTTCAGGCACAACGTCCAAGACGAATGGCTCGCCAGACACCTCGGCCAAGAAAAGCCAAGAACAATGGTCGCACTAACAAGCCTCATGACCCGCTTTTGTGCAGGGGAGGACAGCTGGTTGGCAAGGTGCAGCCCCAGCGACCCAAGTACATCCGAAACTAGGGATGGAAATGGAAAACCGCGATGCAACAAGGACCGTCGCTAGACAAAGGACAAAAGTCCGAAGAGCACGCCAGTCAATGCCGGATTCAAAGGCTCACGACAAAATCAGGCAAAATCGCCCCCCCCCCCAGGACAACAGGGACGATCCATCCAACCTAAATAAAATTCTGGACAGGATATGTCAGATACACAGTACTCCCGGGAAGCCTGCTAACCATACCCACAGAGACTGTTGGGTTTTCAAACAATCCGGCAGACTCAATGCTGAACACAAGGGGCTCGACACACCAAGCGAAGACGAGGACGAACCCCAAAAGCAGAGCACCAGGAAACAAAAGAACTTCCCACAAGAAGTAAAAACAGTGAACTCACTTCACATAACAAAACGTGCGGCGCCCGTAGAGGTACGCACCACACGACCCATCCCCAGAGGGTCCTGCCACTGGTTGTCAAAACCGATCATCTTCGATCAGCTAGATTATTCTAGAAATATCAAGAATGTAGGATGGACTGCCTTGATACTCGATCCAATAATTGGCGGACTCCAGTTTTCAAATGTCCTTATGGACGGCGGCAGTGGACTAAACCTGATATATCAGGATACAATCCAGCACATGGGGATAAACCCAGCAAGAATCCGCCGCAGCAAAACCTCCTTTCAAGGGGTAATACCTGGTCCAGACACCCATTGTATGGGTTTCCTCCGGCTCGAAGTCATATTCGGCTCTGCCGATAACCTCCACCGCGAAAAGCTGACCTTCCATATCGTCCCGTTCTCAAGTCGCTATCAAGCACTACTGGGACGCGAAGCTTTCGCTCGCTTTAACACAATACCGCATTATGCATCTCTTATGCTTAAGATGCCCGGTCCACGAGGCATCATCTCTTTGAAGGGGAAGCACTAAAGTGTGCCTCCCCAAGCGGAGGACCGTGCGGCCGCTTTGACAGCCCCACAGCAAAATGGCCTCACCAGCCAAAAAACTTCGAAATAGGTCATTCAAGACCACGAATGCGGATAGACGAGTTCGGTGCACAATCATCATTGATGCAGGCCTAGTGGCCACATACCCCCGCACTAGGGGCTCCACGCATATACAATAAGAGACAATAAAGCTCAATCTTATATATTTTACTTTTTACTTTGTTTATTTTCAACTTTTTTGGCACGACCCGTTTTCAACTCAGTTCCTCTCTTTTACAGATGAACGTTGTGCGGCACCCGTCCAGGATACGGCACAACGGAGACACAGGCGCAGACGTGCAGTAGGGACCCGTCCTAAAGGATTCTTTTCAGATTAAGACCCTGCGTAAACCTTTTTTACTGTCTCTTGTTGCTATACATCCCCTGGTTTTTTCTGATATAACCAAGGAGGAGGCTGGCGTCTTGGCATGTGGCCACGTCAGAATTTTTGCACGTACCTGGACACTAGGGGCTTTTTTAACAAAGAGTGTTGTTTCACCCGCACTCATAAAGACCGAACACCTTAGGGAGTGTTCGGCGTCGCGAGTTTTGGCATTATATGCATCGGCTCTGAATCATGTCTTTGGTCAAATGTTGGGTTGCCCGGCTCCTGAGTTCGGCTACCTTACGTTCCGCTCTATTGGCTAAGGTAGCACCAGGAGAACTACTACGATTGTGCCCCGGTTCGGCCGGGCGAGCACCTCAGTAGAGAAAGTCGAAAATTGACTGTCATGATGTAGCGTGAGACTGGTCAGCCACTCGATGACCTATCGGAATCTATCGGATTCCTCCACTTTAACGAAGGGCCGCTTCTCGGTCAGGCACATACGCGCCCCGAACTCGGGCGAGCGCAGTCGCCACCAAGGGGCTACCTAAATAGTCTCACTGTCAAGCTCCTATGGCTAAGTGAAAGTGTTAAAGCATTATAGTCCGGTTGCCTGGCCCGCTGCGCTATCACCTCCTTTGTAGGACCAAGACGTTGGGTTAAGTGTGAAAATGCGTCTTCTGCGAGCACCCCCGCACTATGTGTGTGGGGGCTGAAGCCAACGACTGCCATCTTTCAAATTTTGTATATATATCTTAAAACGGCCGCACAGGAGGTGTTCCCAATACTTGAAGGCACAAGTATAAAAAGGCCACTACGGTTTATCAAAATATTACTTTATAATTACATATGCTATCATAACATAGCATCTTTCGAGCACTGCGTCTCTATTACACGAGCGCCTTCAAGGACTTCCTGAAAATAGTGCTCAGAGGGTACTCGGCTTTTGTCCGAATCTCGGGACGCAACAATGGTGGTCTCCATCTCTGCCCAGTATGTCTTGACACGGGCAAGAGCCATCCTTGCGCCCTCTATGCACGCTGACCTCTTCATTGCATTAATACGCGGCACCGCGTCAAGGAATTGCTGCACCAAGCTGAAATAACTCTTCGGCTCCGATCTCCCCGGCCACAGATGACCCATGACGTACTTCATGGCGAGTCCGGACAACCTATTCAGTTTGGCCCATTGAGCCAAACGATCGTCCATTGCCAGTGGACGCTCTGGATTGTGAAACTGCGACCAGAAAAGCTTTTCCACTTCGCGATCTTTCTAATCTCGAAAGTGTTCGGTCGCATCAGCAACACTCGCTGCCAAATCCAGATAGGTATCCTCCACACTCCACATCCGGTCCAACGGAGCAAACTTCGGATCGCAAAATTTCCTTTGCAGCATAAAGGGCTTTCCAGCCGCAATCTGTTCGGCCTGACGCAGCTCCTCCTTCGCAGCTCTCATCGCAGAGCGCGCGTCCTTGGCATTGGCAAGGGCCTTCTCTAAGTCCGTCTATTTCGCCTGGTCTTCTTTTTCAAGAAGTCTGCAATGGTCTGTAGCGCTTTTTAACTTTTCGGCCATCTCGGCCATCTCTTCCTTGCTTCGGCAATGAGCAGCATGTTCGGCTCTCAGCTCTTCAAGGGCTTTCCTGGTGGCCGCATCACTTTCGCTGGCTTGTTCTTTAGCTCGGGCAAGTTCTGCCCTAAGACTCTCCACGGCGGCCGCACCATCTGCGTCAAAGCACATACATCGTAAGACACAGGCATAAAACTGTTCTTACCTGATGCCGCCCGAGGAATTACATACCTTGAGCCTCATCAAGCCGCTTATTAACAAGCGTGATGTCAGCATCTGCCACGTCCAGTTGCCGCTTTAGTTCGGCAAAATCTTCAGTTCGGCTCGATTCCGGACACCCTACCGCCTACATTCAAAGGCGACATCTTAGACCTGGGATTATGATCCTCCGCATGCCGTCATTTCTTGACGACGCGCAGAGTCTCAGGGGCTACTATCTACACAGGGCGCATCTTATTCATGCACAACTGACAAAAGTGTACATTATCTAATGTGCCTCAAAACCCGTCAGTAAACTTTTGACGGCCTCATGCAATCCGCTCTCTGCGGATGAGATCCTTTCAATCACCGTGCCCATCAATGCACGGTGCTCCTCCGAGATAGAAGCTCACCCCAGCAGAATCTTTAGCTCCTCCGGCCGAGCACCAGACGGTGCCGGACTTGTCCCACGACCTCTTTCGAAGGCTGGATGTGGAGAACCTCAGGGGGCCACATAGCTATCTTCCGCCCCTGCCAGATTCGAAGAAACCCTCCGCGACGACACCTCAGGGTCGCCCGCCTCGCTAGGCGGCACGACAGGGGGAGGCGTCCCGCTCTCCATCATCTCCAGAAGGAGATCCCCCGAAGACGAGCTCTGCTGAGAAAGGCTGAGGTCCGAGCTACAAGGTAAAAATTCGGTTAATCTTCTCAGATCTAAATCAAGGATTTCCCTCATCCCTCAAAAGGAAAATCTTTCTCTACTTACGGCTCGCTGGAGGGCTGATCCCCTTGAGGGCGTAGTCCGGCCGAGGAACTCCCCGGCGTCGGACCCTCTAACGAGGATTTTTCCCCCCGCTTCGAGGCCATGGTTTCCGGGTCGTCAGAGGCGGCTCTCTTCTTCCCCTTAGGAGAGGAATTGTCGGTTCCTCCCTTCGGAGCAGCCTCCTTCGAGGAGGCCATAGTTTGCTTGTCCTCCCCCTTGCTTCCCTCCAAAGGCATTATCTCCAGCATCCTGACCAGCACGGGATCCGACCTAGTTTTGGGAAGGGGAGCCGGATACCTGATCAGCTTTGCCTTCGCTATCCACTCCTGTTTAAAAGGACGGCTCTTTTAGGGGCAAGTTTATGACAATTATACGGATAGAAGGTCCGGGCACAAGGTTGCTTACTTGAGTATCCGGGCGATTGCAGCTTAGGCCTGCGTCCTCGGTTAAATCCGGACACATCTCTCAAGATCTGAAGAACAGTTTATACATCTCCGCGGGCGTTGCGCCCATGAAATTCTGGAGAGCTCGCGGTCCCTCTGGATTAAACTCCCACAGGCGAAGGAAGCGACGTTTGTCGGGCAATATTCGGCGAATCACCATGACCTGCGTCACCTTGACCAGGCTGAGGTCTCCTTCTAAGAGATCCTTAATGCGGCCCTGTAACAAGGGCACATCTTTGGGCAAACCCCAATCTAACCCTCTGTTAACCCATGACGCTAACCATGGTGGGGGACCCGAGCGAAAGGCAGGAAGCGCCACCCACTTGGTGCTCCGGGGAGTGGTGATATAGAACCACTCTCGTTGCCACAAGCCTAGCTCCTCTTTAAAAGAGCCCTCGGGCCATGGAGCATCAGCATTTTTGCTTATAACAGCGCCTCCGCACTCTGCGTGCCGTCCCTTGATCATCTTCGGCTCCACTTTAAAAGTCTTGAGCCATAATCCGAAGTGAGGGGTAACACGGAGGAACGCTTCGCATACAACGATAAACGAGGAGATATGGAGGATGGACTCCGGAGCTAATTCGTGAAATTCCAGCCCGTAATAAAACAGTAGTCCCCTCACAAAGGGATCCATCGGAAAGCCTAACCCCCGAAGGAAGTGAGACATGAACACTACGCTCTCACCGGGCTGGGGACTGGGGATAGCCTGCCCTTGAGCAGGCAACCTGTGCGAAATTTCGGCGGTCAAGAACTTAGCCTCTCTCAACTTTAGCACGTCCTCCTCCGTGACGGAGGAGGGCATCCATCGGCCTTGAAGGTCGGAACCGGACATTGTCGAAGGTCTGAGGCGCCCGGAATCTGGAGCCTAGGGTGTTGGAACTCGAGGCGACGGGCGAACTCGTTTTGGGACTGGAGAAAAGGAGTAAGGCCCTGGTCTCTTTATAAGAGGTTAAATACCAGGAGCCCTCCCCGTAACCGTTTGGGACTCGCCTTTAATCGAGAAAACATGCTAACGGGCACGATTGGGTTACCCACGTCCGTATTAATGAGAATCCCGTGAAAGGGGGGCACACGATCTCTGCTTTGACAAGACGTGCCAAGGAAACTGCCTCGCAAAACACGCTGAGGTGGAAAAGTGAAATCGATTCAAGTAAAGGACTTGGCTGTAGTGTGTTGACGCACTGTGGAATATGTCAGCAGATTTGATTTGTATTAATATTATTCTCTCTATGGCAATATGTGGAAGCTTATTTTGCAGAGCCGGACACTACTCTTGGTGTTTACAATCTTCTATGAAGGACTTGGAGGAGGAAGCCGCCTTGCAATGCCGAAGACAATTTGCGCGCCGGACTCGTCGTCATTGAAGCAAGGTTCAGGGGCTACTGAGGGAGTTCGGGATTAGGGGGTGTTCGGATAGCCGGACTATACCTTCAGCCGGACTCCTGGACTATGAAGATACAAGATTGAAGACTTCGTCCCGTGTCCGGATGGGACTTTCCTTGGCGTGGAAGGCAAGCTTGGCGATGCGAATATTCAAGATCTCCTACCATTGTAACCGACTCTATGTAACCCTAACCCTATCCGGTGTCTATATAAACCGGAGGGTTGTAGTCCGTAGGCAATAAACTCCATATACAATAATCATACCATAGGCTAGCTTCTAGGATTTAGCCTCCTTGATCTCGTGGTAGATCTACTCTTGTACTACCCATATCATCAATATTAATCAAGCAGGACGTAGGGTTTTACCTCCATCAAGAGGGCCCGAACCTGGGTAAAACATCATGTTCCCTGCCTCCTGTTATCATCCGGCCTAGACGCACAGTTCGGGACCCACTACCCGAGATCCGCCGGTTTTGACACCGATAGCTACCAAACGTCACAACGTAACTGGGTGATTATAAAGGTGCTCTACAGGTGTCTTTAAAGGTACTTGTTGGGTTGGGTATTTCGAGATTAGGATTTGTCACTCCGATTGTCGGAGAGGTATCTCTGGGCCCACTCGGTAATACACATCACTTAAGCCTTGTAAGCATTGCAACTAATGAGTTAGTTGCGGGATGATGTGTTACAGAACGAGTAAAGAGACTTGCCGGTAACGAGATTGAACTAGGTATTGAGATACCGACGATCGAATCTCGGGCAAGTAACATACCGATGACAAAAGGAACAACGTATGTTGTTATGCGGTTTGACCGATAAAGATCTTCGTAGAATATGTAGGAGCCAATATGAGCATCCAGGTTCCGCTATTGGTTATTGACCAGAGACGTGTCTCGGTCATGTCTACATAGTTCTCGAACCCGTAGGGTCCGCACGCTTAAAGTTTGATGACGGTTATATTATGAGTTTATGGTTTTTAATGTACCGAAGGTAGTTCGGAGTCCCGGATATGATCACGGACATGACGAGGAGTCTCGAAATGTTCGAGATGTAAAGATCGATATGTTGGACGACTATATTTGGATACCGGAATGGTTCCGGATGAGATCGGGATAATACCGGAGCACCGGGAAGTTATCGGAACCCCCCGGAAGGTATATGGGCCTTAATGGGCTTTAGTGGAAAGGAGGGGAAAGGAGCAAGGGAGGGGGCGCCCCCCCCAAGCCCAATCCGAATTGGGAGGGAGCCCCCCCCCTTTCCTTCCTCTTCCTTCCCTCTTCCTCTCCAAATAGGAAAAGGAGGAGTCCTAGTCCCGATGGGAGTAGGACTCCCCCCGGGCGCGCCTCCTTCCCTTGGCCGGCCCTCTCCTTCCCTCCTTTATATACAGAGGAGAGGGGCACCCCATAGACACAACAATTGATCTCTTGGATCTTTTAGCCGTGTGTGGTGCCCCTCTTCATCATAGTCCACCTCGATAATATTGTAGCAGTGCTTAGGCGAAGGCCTGCGACAGTAGAACATCAACATCGTCACCATGCCGTCGTGCTGACGAAACTCTCCCTCAAAGCTCGGCTGGATCGGAGTTCGAGGGACGTCATCGAGTCGAACGTGTGCAGAACTCGGAGGAGTCGTGCGTTCGGTACTTGATCGGTCGGATCGTGAAGACGTACGACTACATCAACCGTGTTGTGCTTCCGCTTCCGCTTTCGGTCTACGGGGGTACGTGGACACACTCGTCCCTCTCGTTGTTATGCATCACCATGATCTTGCGTGTGAGTAAAATATTTTTTTGAAATTACTACATTCCCCAACAGCAAAATGGATGTATCAATGGAGAACTTTCAAGAGATCACGCTTATGTCGGCTAGAAGGGGCAACAACATACTTGCCCATGAGTTTGCGGCGCATGCGAGGAAATATGGGAATCTGACGATGCTTGCTGACGTTTCTTCCGAAATTTGGTAATCGGTAATCGAAAAAGAATGTAGAATCCACTCCGCTAGAAATACTACAAAATCCTATTTTTCTCCATGAGAAAAGAAAACTCAAATCTCATTGTAGTTTTGTATGCCAGTGCATTGTACTTTTCTCCTACAGAAACTTTTTTTTTGCGGAAACTCCTACAGAAACATTGATGATAATAGATGTCACTTTTTTTTCTGTCAAACAAAAGGCTTCCATCGAAGCATCAGATGCATGATCTCAGGGTAAGTCCTTTTTTTTAGATTGATCTCAGGGTAGGTCGGTGGTACAAGGCGGGGTGGTGGTGCCAACTGGCTGATCCATCCGATAAACTGCGAAGCATTCCTCTTGCCTTTGCCTACCCGACACAAATTTCCCCACTTCCAAACCCTCGCGTCGTCCCCGGCCCATCCAAAACCCCAACCCCACCCCCACGTCACCGCCATGGACGCCACCCCCGTCGCCACACGCCTGCGCCGCTCCACCCCCGAGCACGACGCCTACACCGTCCGCGTCGCCGACCGCCGCCTCGTCGCCCTCGCCACCGGCCATCCGGCCGACGCGCGCCGCTGGATCTACACCACCCGCTGGCTCCACCAGGCCCTCCTCCGCTCCGGCCGCCTCGTCGTCGGCCTCGGCGTCCAGTGGACCCCCGTCCGCGACCGCGGGGAAGGGCCGCTGACGCCGCCACCGGCCACCCTGCAGCTCTGCGCGGGCCACCGCTGCCTCGTCTTCCACCTCGCCCAGGTCGACGCCGAAGCCGTCCCCGCCGTGCTCTACCGCTTCCTCGCCGACCCGCGCGTCGTCTTCGTGGGCTACGGCTCCTCGTACGACCGCCGGATGCTGTGGGATCACTACGGCCTGGACGTCGCGTCCGCGTGCGACCTGCGCGCGCTCACCGGCATGGGGAACGCCTCCGTCGAGCTCATGGCGCAGCGCTTCCTCGGCTACCGCGGGATCAGCAAGCCCAGGGACGTGGCCATGAGCGCGTGGCACGCTCCCAGGCTCTCCGTCGAGCAGGTGGAGTACGCCTGCGTTGACGCCTACCTCGCCTTCCGCCTCGGCCTCCTCCTCTGCCCCGGCGGCTACCAGCCCGTACAGCGCGCCCCTGCGTTTCCCCGCGCGCCTCCACCCGCCCCACGCGCTCTGGTGATCGCCCACGCGCCTCCTCCCGCCCCCGCGTTCCTCGAGCTCCACCGCGCGCCGGGTCCTGCTCTGGTGCGCTCCCGCGCACCGCCTCCCGCCCCACGCGCTCCGGTGCGCCCCCGCGCACCTCCTCCCGCACCGCGCGCCCTCATGATCCCGCGCGTTCAGCCTCCCGCCCCACGCGCTCCGGTGCGCCCCCGCGCGCCCCCTCCCGCACCTCGCGCCATCATGATCCCGCGCGCTCCGCCTGCCGCTCCACGCGCTCCGGTGACCCCGTGCTTGCTGTCTCCCACCCCACGCGCAGCCGTGAACCCCCACACTCCCGAGCCGCACCTGGCGTTGGCGCCGACGGCGGTGGCTGTGGGCACGGCCGAGAGCAGCAGCAAGGTCGCGGCCCTCCCCGGATTAACTGGATCGGACACGGACACAGACACGGAGGCAGAGCTCGGCGGCCTCAGTTTGGTCCGTTCGAACTACGCTTCTGATGATGATGACGACGACGATCTCTCTTTCTCTTCAGATGGATACGAGGTCGTGGGACGTGGAGCTGTCACCGACGAGGATGAGGAAGAGGAGGATGTCTACGACTACGTCGCCAGGACCGGACTTCTCAGTGACGGTGACTACGTCGTCGGGCCAGGAATTCAGAGCGACGACGACGAGGAGGATGGCTACGAAGGCTACGTCCTCGGCACCGGAACTCTCAATGCTGAAGACGTCGGAGAGCAGGGCTACGCCTACAAGGAGTACGCCGGGATTGGAATTCTCACCGTCGAGGAGGGCCACAACGAGTACACCGGCATCCTCACCGTTGGCAACGAGGCGGCGGCTTACGAGGATGAAGTGTTCGTCAGCAACCTACATGCCACGGTTGTGGAGGTGGAGGAAAGTGGCCTGCAGCTGGATGTTTACCAAGAACCACCGGAGTGCTACGACAACAGCATCGAGGCGTTCCAGGGCGGCGATGATGGGTATGGCCAGGACGACGGCGGCGACTGGTATGATCAGGGGGACGACGGGTATGAGCAGGATGATGATAGCTATGATGCGTTCTACTAGTTGCTAGCTTTGGTTTCATGTCGATTGAACGATCATTCCGCTGTTTTTGGAAGGAACTAGTCGTAGCCCTTGTGCCTGGCCGAGTTTGCTTAATTTACAATCCCGCACCGAAGCCTGATTAAGTTCCAGGCGATCTTGGTTATCTCTACTCCTAATGAAGCAGTTGTTAGTCTTGCTTTCAGGTTTTTTTTCGTCCCACCACTTTCGTCCGGTTTTTTTTCGTAGGTTAACCGTCGTAGATTTTTTTCGATGATAGTTTCTTATTCACCGATTTATTTACCCCTCAGCTCTTTCCTTGCAAATCAGGACTTTCCAAACGTGCACGCAATCACGGATCTAAATTTACTAACTTATCCAAATCAACCGATACCTTTCATTATTGCAAATTTCTTTAGAAAACAAATAATAGATTTTAAGAAAACAAATAAAAGATTTTAAAGACACATCATACTTTACTAATAATCACTAAAAATCAAATCTAAATTAATTAACCTTATCTTAAATCACTCAATCACTTTAATTAGAAAACATTTTCTTTCCTAACTGCACCTCGCTTAGTGTGCACATAACAATCCGAAGTAATTAGAGTCACATGATTGAATCCATTTATTTAGAGCGACATGATTGCGTTCCGGGATGGAGGCCATGATTTCGTCGAGGTCGTTGCTGCCTCCTACACTCAGGGTGTGTCGCCGAGATCGAGGCGAGCATGAGGAGCTGTGGCCACCGCCATGGTCACCTCATCGCAGGGGATGGAGCACGCCGTCGGCCTACAGCTTGTGGAGATCAGCACTTTCCAAACGTGCACGCAATCACGGATTTAAATTTACTAACTTATCCAAATCAACCGATATCTTCCATTATTGCAAATTTCTTTAGAAAACAAATAATATATTTTAAGGAAACAAATAAAAGATTTTAAAGACGCATCGTACTTTACTAACAATCACTAAAAATCAAATCTAAATTAATTAACCTTACCTTAAATCACTCAATCACTTTAATTAGAGAACATTTTCTTTCCTAACTGCACCCCGCTTAGTGTGCACATAACAATCCGAAGTAATTAGAGTCACATGATTGAATCCATTTATTTAGAGCGACATGATTGCGTTCCGGGATGGAGGCCATGATTTCGTCGAGGTCGTTGCTGCCTCCTACACTCAGGGTGTGTCGCCAAGATCGAGGCGAGCATGAGGAGCTGTGGCCACCGCCATGGTCACCCCATCGCAGGGGATGGAGCACGCCGTCGGCCTACAGCTTGTTGAGATCACTGTTGCTCTTCAGGTCGCGTGGTGACCGGATCTTGCCGATGTGTCCCTCCCCGACGACCTCCTTTTCGCCCGGTTGGCCGGCATGGATCTCGCCACTACTGCCCTCAACTTCTCTGCCTCGAGCTCGACGGTCAGCCACCATGGATCCCCCAGCTGGAGGGTCACGTGAACCAGCCGTCCTCCCATGTTGCAGCGGCGAGAAGGTGACATGGCTCTTCGTACACGAAGAGTGGAGTGTGGAGTTCGGTCAAGTACTTATATACTTGGCCTCTACTGCTGATCCATGTACATGGAGAAGAACAGACAACCGCTCATTCATGCTTCGTTCCACTCCTTTGCGCTACATTACTGGAGGTGACATTTTCCTATCTCTCTATGTTGTAACAAGCCTGTTGCCTGCATAGTTAATGGATTTTTTATTTAAATTTATCGCTGCTTAGTGCTTTGTTGCAATTGTTCACGCAAGATTTTTATATATAATCTGAGTGTATGTAGGCATACTTAGCTTTGCTATTCCATTTTTTTGGCGCATAGAAATAAGAGTATTGTCCAGGCTAGGTATTCAATTGAGTATGGTATTTGGATTGCTATCAGAATGTCTTTTCTATGCATGTGATTTCTCACATCTGGTTATAATATTTGTGAAGGCATGCATTGCACGTGCACTTGGAAGCGGGGCCGTGGCCCGCGCTGGACGGCGCCGACGCCGACCCGAGCCACCTCGTCCGCGTATTCTTGGAGCTGTGGCTGGTCGATTTACATGAAATTAATTCCCTCAGTTCTGGTGGCAAATATAATACACATAATCCATATTGTTATGCACTAGCGTGTATGTGTGAAATAGATGGATTATGGTCCCATACCCAATAAGATGGATATGTGTGTGTGTTAGAGAGAGAGGGAGAGGGGGATAGAGAGTGAGGAAGACGGAGGGAGAGTGTGTGTCTGTGTGTGTGAGGATTTGATGGTAAAAAAGGTCGCCAATGTCGTAATATTGAACTCTTAAAGTTAATGTGGCCCCGTTGCAACGCACGGGCGTTTTTCTAGTCGTTGTGGTTATCCATGCCTTCTGTTTAGCTCGTAGCACCGGTTGATTACCAGGCTAGCTGTTCTTGGATGAAATTCTACTGTGAAGTTGGGATAATTATGAGCTTGGGTTAATTTTCGTTCAGCTCAGCGATGCCATTTCAGTTTGGTGGTGTCTCTTCATTTCTCATGTATACTTGATTTGCACGTTGACGTTGGCTCAGGTGTATGAGCACTTAATTTGCATGCAAGGTTCATTGATCCCTACATCTTTTGTTTTTGAGGATCATCGATCCCTACATCTTTGGGGGTTGATTGATACAGTTTGCATTTTGCCGTTCCTTTGACGCAACAAACAAGATGTTGAAGATAATCTACTACAGGGTAGTGTTTAATGACTCTTTGATTTGATTTTCTCAGTAGTTACTAGTACTAAATAACTTCATTTGCTGCCGTATGATTCAAATTTAGTAGCAGAATTAATGAGGGTACTTGATTAGTATAGTGCTTATGCAACATTAACATAGCATTTCAAGTATATTTGAATATGCACGCCGATAACTGTGTGGCGCAATGGACTCCAAAGCCAGCCTACACGATTCTGTGTGGGCGAATATTAAAACTCCCCACACGTTCTGGCGCAGCTACAACGGCCCACACGAACTTGTGTGGCAACAGCTCACCTCCATCCCGTGAGCGCGAACGAGTGTGTAATTAACTTTAGTTGCTATGTGTAGTTAACTATAGTTACCATGTCTCATTACTATAGTTGTCATGTGTGATTAACTTTACTTGACATGTATCATTAAATATAGTTGTCATGTGTAACTAATTGGAGTTGCCACGCGTGGTCAAACCATAATTGTCATGTATAGTCAACCATAGTTGTCGTGCGTGATTAACTAGTTGCCATATATGCACAACTGTAGTTGCCATCTATCATCGTGCGAGTGCCGTGTGGCCGAAGAGCAGTTTCATCCACACGTTCGGGTGAGCGTCGTGTGTCCGTTCTGGGGAGGAGCGCCCACACGTGTGGCACTAAATGATAACACCCACACGACGCTGGGTGCTTGCGTGGCTCTCAACCCAGTTGGCAATTACTGCAATATTCGTGCAAATGAATCGAACGACATCGACTGCGTTTGGGCCATGTTGATAAGTGCCACACGTGTGGACGTTATTATTTTAGATTGAATATATGCACACATCAAGGGGAAGATCCTTGTATTAGTAGAGTTGCATGACATAATTCACTAATTATTCCTATTGTCATGCGCTAACCATATTGTCATCAATTCATCAAAAAAGGGAGGAGGGGATTGAAAGTGCTTTAGTCCCTAATGGTATTTTGGTGTCATGACAATGTGATTAGTGAGACAAATGGCGGTTACTAAGTTTATCTCGGGTCATTGGTCTCTCTGTGATGATTATATGAAGATGGTTGACCCCACTTCAAGAAGGAAAAAGGTGTGGTTTTCTGATGACTCGAGAGTTTTGTTTTGATTTCTTTTGAGTCATATGACAGCCACACTATTAAGAGGGAATCGGGGTGCTTGGATGAAATCATGAAAGTGTGGGTTCATGCAAATCATATACACCGACCATTCTACACTCATAAAAGAAAATAGCCTCAAAACCCTTTCTTTTTTGTGCCATGGTCTACTCTCGGGGGTCAAGAAAATTTGTTTGGACATCCCATGCGCACGGGCCTCCTGACCCATGCACACAGGATCGAGTGGAAAACTCTCAGGACACCCTATGTGCACGGGGTCAGTGACCCCATGCCCACGTGGTCTAGGGTTTGGGTGACCCCATGCGCAGGGGCCATCAGGTGGGCAATGATCACTTTGGAGGTGAGGTATATAAAGCCCCTTCTCCCTTCTCCCACCTCCCACCCCTAACCTTAATGCCTTAGCTTCTCCATCATTCTCAGTCTTCCAAAAGCCCAATTACTCTCACCTTCGTCCACTAAAAAATTGTCATATTTTGAGGATTGAAAGAGGAAGACCTGATCTATATTCCCACTAAATCAATTCGTGATCCCCGCTTGATTTCATAACTATTTCACCAATACCAAATAAGCATAAACATTAGCTCTCCCTCAAAAGGAGGTGATCCAGCCGTACCTTCCAGTACGGCTACCTTCTTACGACTTCACTCTAGTCGCAAGCCTAGCCTTAGGCATCCCCTCCTTACAGTTAAGGGTACTGACTTCAGACATGGCCATCTCCTATAGTGTGACGGGCGGTGTGTACAAGGCCCGGGAACAGATTCATCGCCGTATGGCTGACCGGCGGTTACTAGCGATTCCTGCTTCATGCAGGCGAGTTGTAGCCTGCAATCCGAACTAAGGACGGGTTTTTGGAGTTAGCTCACCCTCGCGAGATCGCGACCTTTTGTCCCGCCCATTGTAGCACATTTGTCGCCCAGGGCATAAGGCGCATGATGACTTGGCCTCATCCTCTTCTTCCTCCGGCGGTCTGTTCAAGGTTCCAAACTCATAGTGGCAACTAAACAAGTACAACGATAAACAAACATCACATCACCATCAAAATATTAGCAACCATCAAGTGTATTGCAAAAATGATTCCTCATTCACACTACATACAGAAAATTTGAAGAAAAATACACAAACATCACATCACATCACAAGTGCATACGGAATGTAAAATCAATGAAAACCAGATTTATTTACCTCTCGATGACTTCATCGAACATGTTGGGGACGCTAACGGTTCTGGCGACGAGTGATGTCTACTGGTCCTCGTGCAGCGGTGGGAGGGGAAGAGGCCCTAAGCATTGTTGGAGGAGCAACTACTGTCGTGGAAGGGATCGACAACGATGGGGAGGTAACCGTTGTCATCGCCTTCTTCTTCACGTGGGAAACAATCCTTTGCCGATGAATCCCGCAATAGCCTCTTCCCGACGACCTTCTTCACCCGCACTAAAACTTGTCAACGACGACTGGGTCCTTAGGTGCATCCCTGCCGTCAGCGTTGTCTATTTGGGGCAGCGCAAACCCTTGGCGGCGGACGGCCTTCAGCTTGTTGCCACCGCTGGCGGGAACCACGGGAGGGACGACTATGGGTGTGACCAGTGGCGGAGCTAGCATTTGACATCAGGGTGGTCCGA